>NC_087522.1:11754037-12054486 GCF_963921805.1 Phalacrocorax carbo | reverse complement strand
AGTAACAGCAGCCTCCTACCCCTCCACATAAAATAAAAAATGATCGAGCTAAACACCAATGTAATTCAAGAACAATTCTATAAAAGCTCTTCAAATGATCAGCTGAGCAAGCTTAGAAGAACCCCTTACTTCTTTGTGACTCTGTTTTCTGTTGTTTATTATATACTTTTTGAACTAAGATTACGTCTCAGCTTATCCCAGCTAACAGATTGAGATCCTGAGCTGTGTACGATCATGTAGGGAACCATAGCACAAGTAATAATATGCAGAGCATTTGAAATCGTGTGACACTCTCAAAATTAGGAATGATCAGTACCATTTTCCTTCTTTACATCACTTTTTTCAGAGATTTTGCCTTTCTGATTCAGTTTCTCATCTGCAATGCGATAAACTCTAGCTCGAGCATTTATAAACATCGAAGTACTGGAGTCAAGAAACAGCCAACCTGAAGAGGAAAAGAAAGCAGTAGCAGTTTGACATTTGCAGTGTGGATGTGTTTCAACCCTTTCCAGTAAAAGCCCCAAATTTCTCATCTGGAATACCTGTGCCACCTGCTTGCTGTGTAACTATGAGCTCAACAAGGGACAGAAACGCAATGCAAATCTCACACTGTTATGTAACAGCAGTTAAGTGGGAAGATGAAGGCATTATCTGTCAATAAAAACCTACGTCCTTATGGCTGGTTATATAAAACCTAATTAGATACCTTCATATGTTTGGGAACGTTAATTAAAAATATCAACGTTTCACTGTTTCATGCATTAACTTGTGTGGTTGTTCGGTATTTACCTGAATTCTCACCAAAAGCTTTTTCACTTGCTTTCAGTGACTCCAGAAGATTAAGGAAAGTGACACAATCATACTGCGTAAGATACAGTAGCAAAGTACGTAGTATCTTCAAATCCTGGACCAAAGATTTTGTCTTTGCTCCAAGCTGATGCCAGAGAGGATCCAAATAGTGACATATTGTCTAGAAATATAAATTGGAAAGTTCAGGATGTCAAATATGTAGGACACTAATCAAGATAAGAATGCAGTTTTTTCCTTTACAGGGGATGCCACTAGTTTCCCGAAGTTATTAAATGTAGCCAGTTGAAGATGTGATGGTGAGATAATTGTTTTAATAAGTAATCAAGTGCAAGTTAATATAGTATAGATGCCTTTATGTAAAACATTTCAGCAATTAGCAGATGTTTATCATTTAATGCTTTCACTACATATTTTCCTTTCCATATAATAATAAAACATGGGTACAAAACCAACCAACCAAAAACCCCCTAAAACTCCTTACTTTACTGGTACTGGCCTCTGTGTTTAGTATCGAGTATGCTTTACTTAGGTAAAGTGAAAAACATTTTGAAAATTAAATGACATTATAATAAGATGAGTACCACGCAGATATGCAACCTACAGAGCATAAGAAAAAAATTCCTCCGAACATTTAAAGTACAGAAGGCCTCACATCTAGATTAAATTGCCGTGTTTCACTATGATGGTTGAAGTTTATGATTTTACCCTACAGAAAGCATATGTATGCCAAACATTGCAGATCCGCCAAAACTAACTATGCACACAATTAATGACAAATATAACAATTAAAAGATACAACAGATGCATGCATGTGCATGTTAGGTATTATATACAGTGCTTCTCCTAATAGAGAAAATAAAAAATACAAGCAGGGAATTCAAGAAGAAAAGAAGCGGGTGGGGGAAATAACTACATACGTACCTCTACAGTGTTTTGAGCTGAAATTGCAGCCATGTTTATAACAATAATAAACAACCAACCATGAATCAGGACGTTCTTACTGTAGGGACTTAGGCAATGAAGGAAGACCAATAATACCAAATACACCAAAAACCCTACTGGCAACTATAATGTCACTGTTAACAGATCAACAGTTTCTCTCCTTGTACCAGTAATAAACATGTCATGGGAGACTACTCAGTTGTTGCTGGTTATTTGTAACAAATATTTGCTTGCATGGCAGAGAGTTTGAAGACCCACATCCCTTTAGTTAGACACAGCAAAACAATCAAAATGGTTACCTTGTCAAAAGGTTTACCAATAGCATTTTCTAAAGACAGATCTTCTACTTCAAGGGCTGGATTATAACGTTTGAGTTCTCTCAGACATGCATTCAAAATGTCCAGGATTGAAGTCTGGATAGCAAGCATAGCAGGGGTCATTGACACATGTATTTCCACCACTTCAGGTTTATGCTTCTCTAAAAATGAGTTCACTGCTATATGAAATCTAAGAGGAAAACAGCTTATTAAGATTTACATGGATGGCCTGCTTGACCTACAATTATTCAAAAGTTTGTATAAACTACAATTAGAGTTGTTTTAAACATAAACAAGCTAATAGCAAAAAATCAGTTTCTGCAGATGTGAAGACTGCAATCTTATGAACAGCCTCAGAAAACCATCTATGCCATAAGGTTCAGCCCCTCACATATTTAATTTTGACTTCTGTCAAAAATGGAATGAAATTTCTTTGGGAATACAAGAGGGAACACACATGAGCAGTGTGACTGCATACGTCTCATTTTTTCAGAACCCATTGTAACATCCTTCATCTCTTTTTAAGTTTAACTCTCCAATGAGGTAAAGAGGTGCCTTACCTTGGCCACAGATAAAGTTTCCTGACAAAAAGATTTCTCATCACTCTTTCCACATGGCAAAAGCCAGTGTTAAATGCAACTGCATTATCTGTAAAAGCTTTAATGAAGCCTTGCTTGTTCTTCTGGCGATAAAGTCGCAAGATAAATGCTTCCTGACAGGACTCAATGATTCTGTGCGCTTTGTATACCAAAATGCCTGGCAAAATAAAAGGTTTTCAAGTTACAAAAAAGTAAAGAAAGGTCCAATTCTGCATAGATTTTCCCTCAAAACTGTCTTACTGTTTCAACCTTTTCTTTTTTCTTAAATAAATCACCATAGGAATGCAGATATTCTAAAATGATGGTTGAACAAACTTTCCAGGGTTCAAACCAAGCGATTCCCCTGTTTCAGTACCACAGAATCCCCAAATAACAGAACTGGGTTAACGATGCATCTTTAGCAAAAAAAAAAAAAAAAGGAAAAAAAGCTTGTGCTTGAGCACCAGGACTTATTAGCTTAGAAAATTCTTTCCTAAGGCAAAACTTGAACTTGAGCCTTTTAAAATGGATAAAAGCACATGCAAGACATAACACTGTTACAACAAAGCAAGTTTGATATGTTCAAGATTGTGATATTTGAATTATGTTGTTAGAGAAGTTTTGGAATCACAGACTTGTCAAGTATGTTTCATTGGTAACAGTTCAAGTGTTTACATAACCAAAGAACTTGTGACAACATTTATTTTGCTTTCTCTTCGCTTTTGATATTTATATTCACACTTGAGGACAGAAAGTACCACCAACTGTATGAGTACACCACCAATTTTCTTCATGGGTATCGGTGTATTAGGAAGGAAAGATTTATTGTGCACATTTTAGTACAGAGAAGTGAAACCAGTTTAACTACATTAAGGGTTTGTGGTGAATATTTCTGGGATTTACACTTCACTCAGTCAAGACCTGTTACAACCAAGGCTTATTTTTTCTCACGCTTAATTGTTTAGCACATTACATTTTTTCACTCTTCCCCTAGTGAAGTGAGGCCTGTGTGGCACTTTTACCTGTTCACAGGTTCCAGTGGAATAATAAATGCCTTTCTAAAATGCAAGTGAAGGACATCAAACATGACAGGTTTTACCTTGTACCTACATAAGCTGACAAACTCAGAGCACATTTAATTTCTGTGACAAGTTTCTTCAACTCAGCACCCAGCCATTGATTTTTATATGACTTTGCTTTGTAAATTAAAAAGCATCTCTAAGAAAAAGACTTCCATAGAACTGCTAGCCATTCACGATCAAGTAATGGAAAAATCCACTAGCAGTTATTTTTCTATCTAAGTATTCTTACATCTCTCCTATGAAGCAAATTTTTCAGGACAGAATAATGATTGTACTCATTTCTGAACATCTTCCAGTTTGTCAAGATATGACTCTGAAAGGACCTATTTGTAATAGTCTAGTAAGACAATGTGCTTAACATAATACCTTCCTACTTTTAGTCAATATTTCTCTGCTTATGAAATGAGTTTATACTGCTGTGTAAGCCACTGTTTACTACACCAACTTGCACCAGTTTTACTATGCTATTAAGTACATCATTTCTATTTGGCCAAAACCACCAGGAATAATAATTCTTTACTGCAGCTACAGTTTCTCACCTTCATTTAGTGGAATTTCTGAGTTCATCCGATGTTAATTCACATGTGATTGTGCGTTAATTTTATAAACAATGTTTATAACACCTAGAAACGCTTTACTGATTTTTTTTTTTGCTGCTAACTCCTCAAGAAACACTATTACAAATTTTTCACATGCAGATAATACATGTTTCCAACAGAACCACGTGCTACCTAGGTTTTAAACGAAGCAGCAAGTCTACCAAGCCGCGGTCACGCTGACCTCTAGTGGCAATGCAAAAACTGTAACAACTCTGTGTCATTATAGCACAGGACTATTTTTTAAATCTTTAGTGTATATTGTCTTTTAATACTAACAAAGCCTAAAGGTGTGTGCTTACTTTCCTTACTTCCCCCCCCCCCCCTTTTTTTGGTAGAAAAGTAGAGGGGAAGAAGAGAAATTAAAGTAGGTTGCCCAGAAAATGTGTACACTTTTTTTTTTAACCTAGAAAGATCAGATTTGACAAATATGGTATCCTCTGGCTCTATCATAAAACCGTACAAAATGTTTTACAGACTAGAGCTTGTCACGCATTTACTAAAAGGAAGGGGATACAGCTTCTGAAGCTGAAACTTACATTCTTAGCACTCAATATTCAGTTAATTTTAGCCATTAAGATGTTAACATTTAGATAACAGTAAAATAGTCTTATATTCCTGGCTCTTAGATATCTATTTCACTGGCTCTCCAGGCTGTAGTAGGGTTTCCAGCTTAGACAAGAATATAAAAACAATGGTGGTTGAACAGAACGTGAGAGGAAAAAGATAATTGCAACATCTTTCACATATAACTTCTATATAAAAACAAAACAGGTCACAAGCTATTCCCAAAACCTTGACAATGATAGTAACAGTGTTACTTCATAATGGTGCTATTTAGATAGTGTCCAAGGTCTGTCAAGACAAAGATTAGTAAGGTATTGCTATTTTTTGATAGGAAAAGTCATCAGGAGTAATTTGTTAATGCAAAAAAAAAAAAAGGTAGTGTGCATGGCTGATAAAACATGACGCTTAAAATCAGTTTTAATCATAGGCCAGTGCCCCATAGACCACAGGAGGGTATTTTATCAAATGCAATCAATTATTCTTCCTTGAAAGCCAGTTTGAATTTTACATTTCTTATGTCAATTGCATAGTTTAATTGCTGATTTGTTTTCAGCCACTTATTGATATCAGAAAGCCATACAAATGCACAGTCCAGTTATCTAAAAATAACATGCATGTTTTCAAATTGTACGATTAAATAAGGGAACCACATCTGGAGCAAAGAAAACCATTTAAAAAATGAAAGAACTACATATTTTCTCCTTCTACCTCAGTCTTAGTGTGACAACAGGAATAATTCTTCAATACCAGTGAGTAGGACTCTTCATACAGAATTAAGCTTTATGTATTTCTAAACAGAACAGTCTTACCTTTAGTTCATTAAACTCTTACCGGTAATGAGGTTTGCA
This sequence comes from Phalacrocorax carbo, assembly GCF_963921805.1. NCBI lineage: Eukaryota > Metazoa > Chordata > Aves > Suliformes > Phalacrocoracidae > Phalacrocorax > Phalacrocorax carbo. Next base: position 12,048,746 of record NC_087522.1, on the reverse strand, counting down.
GGAATTCTGTCAGTAAGGAAATCTACCACAAGGATTCGACTAGTTGCAAAGATGACTCCTCCTTGTGTGTAAAATTCATATCGAGTATTATTTGTAATTTCATTGGTAACACGCCGAGGAAGATGAACAACTCCATCTGACCTCAGCTGATCAATAAAATACTCCTAAATCAAATACAATGAAAACACAAGACATCATTGTGGTAACTAATGAAATGGATGGAAAAACCCCCTTCATTATACATGCTCTTTTAATTTTGAGGAGCTGTCCATAACAAATTGAAAGCATGATAGTGTAACATACTACTTAAGGAAGTCAGAAATATCATGATTGTTTTTCTTCTTAGGTATACTTTGTTCAGTTTCAAACTCATCCAAGTGATTTAAAGACCTATGTATTTTCAGTAGTATCTATACAATACTTAAGCAAATATGAGCAACTGATGCTCAAAGGACCTTACATCTTCTTGCATTTTAATAGCCCTTTTTCAGAGAATAGGCATTTTAACACTGACTTAAGAACAGAGAATTGGGAAGAGATAATATTTAGTCCACCCACCTGCTATCAAAGACAACTACAGAAGGTCAGTCATATATGTCAAGCTTAATCTTATAAACTACATCTGTGATACCTATTCATCTATGGCCACTACAAAAAAGTCCCCAGAACATCACCTCCCTGACGGTGGGACATCTCCCTGGTTCCAGGGAAAGGAGAGTGGCATTTTTTTTTTCTTCAAGCAGGGACAAACCCTTCAATAAGCTTCACTGCTTTCCATTCACTGGCTGCTTACGATTTCTGCTATACGCAAGTTATGTATATAAGCTTATTTTAGCTAGTTGTTATTGCTGGGACCTCGCCGTGCTGCATGAGTGGAAACTGGGACCTCGATCGGGCCCTGAAGGCCTCTGCCCTGACAACTTCCCCCCAGCACGCCCCAGGCCCGGGAGCGCGCCCCGCGCCGCCGGTGGCCCGCACATCCCCCCGGCCGGCCGGCCGCCCCCGGCCCGAGGAGCCCCGCCGCCGGGCAAGGACACCGGCAGGGCCGGGCCAGGCCGCCGGCCCCGGCTGGGCCACCGGGCAGGGCCACCCCTGCGCCCGCCGAAATTGAAGCGAGGGCGGCGAGGGGGAAGGGGCGGGGCAGGCGCGACGCCACTGACAGGCGCTCCCTCACCTCCTCGGCAGGGCCGGTGTTCAGCACCAGCACCAGGCTGGCGGGCTCGCAGTAGAGGCGGAGGAAGCGCAGCAGCAGGCGGTCAATGCCGAGCCCGCGGGCGCAGATCACCAGCCCGTCCTGGTGGAAGAGGTCCAGGAAGATCTGGCTCTCATACTCCAGTAGCGCCGCCATGGCCGCCGGGACCCGCCGCCCGCGGAGCGGCGCATGCGCGCCAGCCGTCGCGCCCGCCCGCCGCTGAGGTGGGTGCCGCCTCGGCGTCCCCCCCTGCCGGGCTCAGGCGGTGCAGCCCTCGAGCGCTCGGCGCGCCGAGCTTTCCCGCCCCGTGCGTGAGGTGCGTCAGGGGAAGCTCCGGCGGCAGGAGAGGAGGGTCCCGACAGCTAGCAGCGTGAAAAATGAGGTGGGAAGGGATTCATCTGCCCTGCAAGCTCCCCACAGGTGCTCGTACTGAGGCAAGCTGAGGCCCTCTGTCCTCCTTGTGCGTGTGCTGAGTGTAAATATGAGATAGGGGGTCTTTTCCTTTTTTATTATAAATTATTCGTTGTTTGTTACTAACTACTTGCAGTTGTTCAGCAACAAAACCAAACTTGACTGAACTTCAGCTTGCATTCCTCACGCAGGCATCAGTACCTCAGTGTTTTCCTGGTGCCCCATTTTTTAGTGTCCCTACCTCAGTCGGTGCAGAAGAGGCTGTTTGTTCCCACAGAGGTGAGAGATTCTTCAGACCTGCTTTCAGAAGCAGCTGAAAATGAAGGATGCTCCTCAGAGTTACCCTACAATTCAGCTTGGTGAAGGGTGGGTGAACTTGTCTCCAGCCTCTCTTAAAATAAGCAGTTTTTCTGCGCCTACTGCAGGGGATATGGATGCCACTTCAACAGGGTCAAAATCACACCTGAGAAAGCGAAGACTGACACCTTTATTTTTGCAGGGTTACTGGGCAGAGGGACAGCCAGCTTTTTCCATAATGGGGAAGTGTGGAGGATCTTCCAAACCTCTTTCATTTACACTGGCTATTAATTCCTATTATTTCCCCCAAAGTCATCTTCTTTTGGTAAAATGCCATTATCAGGGCATTGAGTCAACTGTCTAATACATTCAAATAAATACTTTCAGTTCTTTGTTTCACATTGTCAGATGTTGGCAGTTGCAGTGGGGTTTCTTTTGGTTTTTGTTTTTTTTTATGTAAGTAAAAATGAAATATACAGCTGCTAATGTGTTCTTTTACTCAATACTTATTCAAGTTGACACTATTAATTAAGATGCATGCACTTTACAATGTGTGATTTGTAAATTTGCCACGTGGTCAGGATTATGCTATAGAATCTTTTAATTAATACAGGAAAATTTCAAACTAGTTTATTATAGATATATATTTGCTTTTTAAAATGCAGTACAGCGACTCAGGCAAGGTAGGAAAAAAGCCTAAAAACTGGCAAGAATTAATAAAATATGGGAACTATTCTTGATTTTCTCACATGTGTCATACTTCTGAAATTTTATGCTGATACCTGAACAATTTTTTCTTTGCAAATTGGATCATATTGCCAACTGCTGTACCAAATACCATGCTTTGGTTTTCATTTTTAGCTGGCTGCTAAGTAGTTACTCACGTGCTCTTTGATGTTTTCATTTAAAACTTACTTCAGACCATAAAAATGTCAGAAAAAGCATCTTTTTACTTGGACAACATTTTATTTTTGTGGCCTGTAAGTAATTTTACTACCAAAATAAAGTCTTACACAGTAACGTGACAATTATCATTAACTTTTGTTACTATTCTTGAATACTGTATGAGAAGCTGTAGTCCACTAAGGCTAATTCTTAGAAGAATTACAGTATTCTATAGCATTGTCTATATAATTTAGGAACCAGCGATTTCCTTGACCTACTGTTTCCTACACAAATTCAAAATAATACATTTTTTAATGGTCAAAATAAAATATTTCAGGCATCTCTGTAGCCTGATTTTATTTTGTACTATATTTATTTTCATATTTTTTTACTTTGGCCAAATAAAGTATTAATGTAAAATTGATGTGACATGTACTTCTTGTGCTTATATATTTATTAACCAGCAGAGGGCTGTCATTTGTTACCTTAGAAGAGCAGAACTTAGGCCTAAATCTTGCAATTCATTTTTGTGTAATTTTTCATTGCAAAACAGAGTAATGTTAGAAAAGTATTCATAAAAACACAAGAAAGAACTTGTACAGGAACAGGATAAATAAACTTTGTTTAAGAATTAGCTAAGAATTAGATATGATATGTAATTTTTAAGTGGGGAATAATAGTCTGGGAAAATGATATTCAGGGGAGTACATGCTAATACGTTTCAGTATTCAACACGGAAGGCTTGCTTTTAATTTTAAACATGTTAAAACTTCTGTTATAGATATGTATGTAATACACATTTTGAGTAACTTAAGGAGTTTCATTCCATATAAAATTGTAAACAAACACAAATTATTGGCTACTTTCAAGCAGATAGATTATATGAGATGGTCACTACAGCCCATTATCAACCTTCCAGGAAAGACATTTACTTGCATGTTTTAAAAAGGAACAACAGACCAATTTACTTCATCATATTAACACTATATGAAATGCAGGTTAATTGTATGGTAGTGCAGCAGAAAAAAATCACTGGGGTGGGATTATTATTTGGATCATTCATTATTATTGGGATCACCAATATTAATTTTATCTTTAAGATATGCTTTTGACAACTAATTTTTAAAAATTTTAATTATTTTTTGACAAGTTTTTATCATGGCGAGGGAAGAGAAAAATGCAAGAAACCATGACTAAGTCATTAATCTGCCCATTTGTGTAATGACAAGTCTTTTCTGAAAACTACTTACAGTTCTTGTGCATCGTATTAATAAACTTTTGTTACTGATAATATAAAGAGCTGAGGAGGACTCCCTGTGAGAAGAAAACCAATATTTAAATAACTTATGTAAAACTTATATTATTTCTAAAACATCAACATTTTGTTATTCTTTATTACTCTTACTCTGCGAATTTTTTACTGTGTCTTTGGCCTGGTTTGTTGTTTGGATTTTAGCCCAATCAACCCATTATCTACAGAGAAAAGTCTCTGACTGATTTAGGGGATGTTTTTAAACCTCAGTTATGTTAGTTAGCTAATAAGACTAGGGCCAATTTCTTTGAAATGTCCTAAAAATTCTCACATTTTGCAATTTCCCACAGAACCAATTTTATAATAAATAAAATCTACTATGTTTACCTCAAATCCTATATACATTTTGATTCATTATTAGATTTATCAAGATACTAGTTCATAATCACATTAGCTGATGAATCTTAAGAGATTGACATCTGTAGTCCTGCTATTACAATTATCTTGCATCATTATATCATAGACTACATTCTTTTTCACACCTTTAGTAAAAACAAAGACCTGTTGGAGCTGATAGTTATCAAGATAAGACTCCTGAAGTGAAATTGTTTGAATTAATGCATAACTTTGTTCTCCAGGCTCCTGGAGAGATTTTATATATATATATATATATATTTAAATAAGAACAAACTTCCTCTCTAAGAAAAAGAGCAAAACCAGAAATACTGATATTTATCTGTGGGTATGAAGAGACATCGGAAACTGAAAAAATGTGTTCCATAATTTGTAAATTTATTATAAGCCATCTTTTAGCCTCATCTAATGAGGCCTCATTCATGTTTTTAGAATATTTGGCTCTGAGGTAGGCATTTTCTGTCATTTGCAACTGGCTGAAATAGATTTTTCTCCAGGAGCCTACACACAGAATATTCTTTACAGGTTAGAAAATATTTTCCCTATAAAGGAAAACCTAATTATTCTTTTTCAAGGAATTTATTGTAAAAATTAAACATTAAATGCTTATGCTTTTGCTGGGTTAAAAATGAACTCGGTTAAAGAATTGATTTGGCTTATGGCCTGATGGTAGGGAGCATTAGTAAGGGAAAGGTAGGTTCTTGTCCTACATTGGCTCTGCACAGACCATGAGACCCTGGAGCGCCCAACTCCTCCACCTTCGTTTCCCTCTTAGGTATAATTCCCATGCAAGTAACAGCAAGTGTGTTCAATGTACTTTGTCTTAAGTAAACTCAGAATTAACGTTAGGCAGCTGTTAATGATTTCCACAGTATTTTTTCTTCACAATTACAAACGTAATTTAAAAACTTTAAAGATATGTACAGTTCATACTTAAGTACCCTGAACACCCTTAATTTTAATTTCTTTGCCCTGTATTTGTGCATCTTAGATAAATAATATACTTGGTGATCATGTAGAATATTCCACTTTAATAGTTTCTAGATGTAAAAGTCACAGAAGACAATGAGGTTTCTTTGTTGTAGCAATGTATAAAAATGACAGATAGATGAAGTGTTTCAATACGTCACTTATGTTCAAATCTTTCGCATATTTCTAAGGGACATGGTCATATTCACTCAGATGTTTAGCTGTTCATTTAAATGAACTTATCTTAAAAGTACTTAAGATAAGTACATTTTTATTAACAAAAGAAGCAGCAGTTGATGATACGATGGGGAATATTTCAACACTGGTGTATATAGACAGTATTACATATGCATAAACATTTGTGCTGTTGTGACCAGTGCAGATTTCTTGTATAGCAGTGGCAATGCAAATCTGGTTTTGCAATTTTAGTTGAAGATTTTGTGTTTCCTAACCCTGAGTGAAAAAATGTTGATGAAAATCATCATGTTCTGAGCACTACTAAAAGTGTTTTTTTTGTGAAGTGATCTTGCAATGTTATTACTTAGAAATTGTTCATCTAAACTGCAGATGTGTAACTTAAGTTGTTGGAATATGTAGTTCAATGAGTATGTATTTATCCTCCTGATTCCAACAGAATAGTTACAAAATTTAGGGATTGGAACTGGAGCTTGATGAAAATATAAATAAAAAATATAAACCAAACATTCTACCAAGTTGTGACTTTGCTAAAGAGCTTGCAGAAGATCCCATAGAGAAAACCGTGTACAATAAGACTGATGCAGCATTCTGAAGAACATGCTTTTTAGGCACCAGGAAAACAGAGCTAATTTGCACCTCAGCCTGTTATTCTCACCAGTCCATGTCAAGAAAGGAGTGAGGTACTTTTTCATTCAAAGGGAATTTGCTTTGGTGGGTAAACCAGATTTAGTAATTGTTTTTAAAGCTGTATGCCAGAAATAGTGTTTGCTGTGTAAGTGTCAAGACAATTTTGTATGAAGTATAGAGCAACAACATTGCTGCAGTAGTGTCCTGTGGGTAAAACAAACGAGACAAAATAGCAGCTGTTCCTAAATTTCACTGTTAAAATATTGTTACCTTACAATTAGTATGAAGTATCAGTTTTATACAGACATTTTTCCTGAGGTATATTATAAAATTTACTGTTTCTCCAATACAGAAGTAGTTTAGCAAGGAAATGTACTAACATGACAGTTAAAAACCTTTTCATATTAATTTGAAAATGGTAAATGTGGTATTTTTTTTACATGACATTTCTAATTAGAGTGCTTGTAGCCTATTATTGGAACAGGATAGTGCAGCTAATGTAGGATCACATTGGTAGTAATTTACTTAACTTTTCAATAACAGAAGGTAACTGCAGTTTCCTCACTAAAGTAGTATTCTGGTTTTCTCTATGGGGCAGATTCATACCTCTGTAACTTTGCCTTGACTTTTGTAGAGAATGTAAAGTTAATGTGAAGCAAACTTCACATTTTCCATTCCTCTAAGTGTTTGGTTATGAATACATACAGCAAAGGCAGCAGCTGCAGCATTTTTACACCCTTGTACAATGTTCTTCTTTATGCACTTCCTGAATCGGTAGCTATATTCAGGGGAATTTGAGGGTTAAAAACTGAGTTGACCAATCCACAATTACTAGAATTTAGTGGTATCCAGACCTGGACAGCAACCAAGCAGAGGAAATCAGGACTCAAATTTCAGGCTTGATCTTCTGAAATTTGCACCGTCAATTTATGTCTTGCCCCGGTGATGTCAACTCTTCTATAATGCACTGTGTAAGTGTGACTGCTCAAGGAAGCTAGGAACATGTAATCTTACCTTAGATAACTATTTTCTAGGAGGAGAGGCTTAGATTTCTGAACAAAGGAAAAGGCTCATCCCTGCTTCTGCCATGCCAAGTAAAACAGGACTTGTAAGTAAATAAAATGGCCATCTGCCTAGCTGACATATTCCAGTGAGGTAAAAAGGACAGTTGACTGCTTACAGGAAAGAAAAACTAAGTGTCTGACTGAAAATATGATGTATACAAGCTCTACAGTACAATATCACTGTTTTTTCTTAGGTTGTTTTCATTTTGGGCAGTGAGAAATAATGCTACCTTCTATCAGTGTTATTTTATTCTAAAGGAAATAGTTCAGAGATTGTGTTACTTTATCTTCTCTTTATTTCGGTAATTGTTGGCTTTTACATCCTAGCTTGAATGTATCATATTTCCCAAGAACAAACCAAGAAAACTAACCTCCTCTTTAGCAAATGGTATCTTGAACATCTTTGGAGTGTTTATAAGCTTGAATGAATTTCCTGGGATTTATCACGCAATACAAAAATCAAAATTGGAGTCTACATCTGTATTTGCATTTCAAATCAATTTGTCTTTTCTACTCTTTACTTGCAGTAACTGTATCTGAAAGATTAGATATGTACCAAGTTATCACACCTCTCAGATTTCTGTCTTGGTAAGATAGTATTATGAATGTGTGATCTGTTCTATTTTTAATGATGTTTTAAATTCAATTTAAAGTAGAGAGAAAACTGTTGTCTTACATTCTTCAGAGCCTGTAGGAAACCTCTAATTACGAAGCAGCAATGATCATTTCATAGTTAAGACTGAAGCTGGCTTCTTATTTTAGATCTGAATAGTAAATTGTCTTTACTGAGCCCAAAGAGTTCTTTGAGTCACTTTTAAATTTTGCATGTTTCATTTTATCCTGGAATGTATGTTTCCAGGGAGTTTGTAGGTCAGTCAGATAAAATGTTTTACAAATATAATACTAAAAAATTTCATCTGACTGTTGAACATTTTCTTAGATTCTTGAAAGTGTGAGGCCTACAGAGGTCCCAATCATTTAATTCTTTTCTTGCTAAGAAAACAAGTACATTGTTTTAGACATAGAATCTGTAAGTTAATGAGGAATTGTACAAATAAAAAAATCTCATTATATGTGAACCCTGAAAAAAAGTCTTAAAGCATTTTCAGCCAGGAAAGTGAACAGAATTCTAAACATACTAGGCCATGTAAGTAAAAATAATATAGATATTAAAGAGGTATGTATTAAATGATTCTTTATACAAATGCAGTTTAAACCTGCAGCATAAGCATAATGTCAGACAAACAGAACTAAAGCTACACAGGGTTTTGATAAAGCAGTCTGTAGAGGGCTGAGGCAAGTCCCTGAGAAGGAAACCCCAAAAATTTTCAGATCCAGATGTATGGACCATATATCAGATAAATTAGGAAACTAACCCTAACGCTGGTACAAGTTCATGTTAATAGCTACATTCTTTTTCTTTGAGGGAGGTACACTTGTCTTGTAATTTTTTCTTTTAGATTTTTGGGTGCTGCCATGTAGAAAGCTCTAGTGGTGATTTCTTGAATCTTGGGTTTGAATAGAAATACGTTCTATGCAGAAAAATATGTGCTCCTAGCATTCTCATGATATATTGATTCATTCTTTCAGATTGTCCAGGGCTGCCTTTCCTTCTTCACCTCCCAGTTTCTTGGGTATTCTCCTCTGTTATCTCAGAACTTCATGCTATAATCCTAGTCTGTCTTTCCTGTGCATTTCCTATGATTGCTTCAGTCTGACTTTTTTCCTTATGTAGGAGGCTTACTTAATTGTATTAATTTGTTTAGACAAAAAATTTATTTTTATTAATCACAGTAAAGAGTCTGTGTCAGAGTCATAACTTTTCCGGTTTTTTATTCTGTTAGATTAAGAAGAATAAACACTGCATTTTTATTTACTTTTAGACATTTTGACCAATACGATTTTTTTATACGTTAGTTTGGAAACTTTGACAATGATATCCCAGTGAAGGATTTCAGAGAAGCAAAATCAATATCCTAGGTATATTAGTGTTACAATTTTTATGTTTTATAAACAAACATTTTTTCTAAAATAATTTAAAAAATGAAACCTTGTTTTGGCTCATACACAAGTGTGTTTAATTGTGTGTGTTACTTGCTGTATATTCTGGTCACTTTTTATCCTGAAAGCCCAGGGTGTGGTTTGGCAGTATGATAAATCTAGCTTTACATCTGAAAATAGCTATAAAAGAAGGCTGTGATCATATGACACAATTATCTGTAAGGTTCACAACTTGCCAGTTCACATTAATGAAAAAAAGCTGGTGGATTAATACTAAACCAAATGACGTTATGTGAGAATAGTTATTGTTTGCCTTCTGATGATCAGGATAATGCTAACATAAATTTTGCATCCTATGCTTTGCTTGACAAAGTGTGGTTATTTGTTCACATCTGACTGGACTTCTGACTGATTGAAATGTGGAAAACAGATGTTTCCTAGAATTTGTTTTCCATGGGAAGTTGGTTGGTTTTTATGCCTTAGAAGACTAACTAAAAAAAAGGTAGGAAAGGCAAGGTTCACATGATCATAAAACAAAATCCTTATTACACAAATACTGATTCAGAAGATGGGTGTGCAGGATTTTCAAATAAAGTAACTTTTTTTAAAACATGAGTTGTTGCTTTTAAACAACATCAATGACTTATTGTAAGCCTTCGATAAATCAAAGTATTTGTGGGCTTTTGCTTTATGAGACTGTAATGGGCTGGGATGTACCTGAAACAATAAAAGTGAGTGCTTAGTGTTTGAAATGCAAAGTACTTCTCAAATAATATACCTAGGAAGAATAAAGGCTAGTGCATCAGAGGTAACAATTTTTCAAAATAATTTGGAGTAGTAGATATATGCATATTGCATTTACTAATTTTATTCACCAAATGAATTTGAAAAGTGGTGCAGTGAAACTCAGAAATAGGTGTTGAGGTTGATTGGGAACATTTTTGAGATCATCTCTGATGTATCAGCAGGCAGACTACTGCAAGGGAAATGAGATGAAATGTTGAAAATATTCTGAACTACCCATTAACACGTTCAAGTGGTACAAATAAAATAAAATAAATTGAGAATACTTCACAGAATCACAGAATGACAGAATCACAGGTTGGAAGGGACCTCAGGAATCATCTAGTCCAACCTTTCTGGGAAGAGCACAGTCTAAACAAGATGGCCCAGCACCCTGTCCAGATGACTCTTAAAGGTGTCCAACCTGGCTGAGTCAACCACTTCCCCGGGGAGATTACTCCAATGGTGACTGTCCTCACTGTGAAAAATTCCCCTCTTGTGTCCAACTGGAATCTCCCCAAGAGCAACTTGTGTCCATTCCCCCTTGTCCTCTCCATGTGACTCCTTGTAAAAAGGGAACCTCCATCTTCTTTGTAGCTACCCCTTAAAGTACTGGTACATGGTGATGAGATCCCCTCTAAGCCTCCTTTTCTCAAGGCTGAACAAACCCAGTTCTCCCAGCCTATCCTTGTGTGGCAGCTTCCCAGTCCTCTGATCATCTTGGTGGCCCTTCTCTGGACCCCTTCCAGCCTGTCCACATCCTTTTTGTATAGCAGGGACCAGAACTGCACACAGTACTCCAGGTGTGGCCTGACAAGCGCTGAGTAGAGAGGGATAATGGCTTCTTTATGTCTGCTGGTGATGCCCTTTTTGATGCAACCCAGCATCCTGTTGGCCTTCTTGACTGCAGCAGCACACTGTTAGCTCATGTTGAGCTTTCTGTCCACCAGGACCCCTAGGTCCCTTTCCACAGAGCATATAAAAGAAATGAAAGCAAGGCATATAATATTCTAAAACAATTGGATTTTTTTCTAAGAATAGTAGCTTATTTTACCCACCTTTATTTACATTAAAGCTAATTGCTGTCATTGGAGATCTCTGAATCCTTGACCCTGTTACCCTCTTTGACCGTATTATCGGTCTTCTTGGAGCTTGAAAATGAATGGCATTCCTTGAGTACAGTTACATGATTTCAGGTTTCCCCAGATTTCTGATAAGGAAGGGTGGTTAAAATTATGATTACTTGAGGAATAGTCTCAGGAAACAGTATCCTTTTTTTGCAATAGCTATAGTGGTTCTGCCAGCCCTCAGTGCTACTTAAGCAACTATTTGGGAAGACTAGGCAGAAAATAATACTGAAGAGTTCATCCACATAAATAAGCTCCAAAAAGAACCTGGAATATGGGAGAACGTGAAGGCTTTTCCTGCATGGTGGTTTAATTTTCTCTTGAATTTTGAACTTTGAAGTCTTAGGCAATATTACACTTTCTTTTGCTGTCATTGATCGTGATTTGCCACTGATGCTTTGACACAAAGACTGAATTGCTAGAGATGGTTTCCATAGCAATTACAACTATTTGAATATGCATGGAACTGCTTTCTCATTATTTCCATTTTTCCAAGGATTTTTGTTTACCAGATGAATGGTGCAAGTTATAACTTTATTAAGGAGTTGCAAGGGGTATTTTTGGGGAAGGGAGCAGCTATCTTAATTGTGGTTTTACTGTGTTTGCCAAAACTATAGTGAATAATTAAGCAATTTAAAAAATACCATTATTATCTCCCCACATTTTTAGCTTAATGGAACATGTACATGTGTCACAGCCATTTTAGTTCACAGGGCATTGCCTTCATGCAGATAGATCACAGTTTAAGCTGAGCATGGTCAAGGTGTGTTGACATGCTTAATTTTGCTGGCTGCTCTACAGAGTGGAGTGAAACTGAGTAGTGTCACAGCTTGTCAGGTGACATCTGTAAATCCTTTATTTTGTGTTTGTGAACTGACTAACGAAGGAGGATCAAGTGCTATTTGGGATCTTCAAACTGTACTGCGATAAAAAAGCGAGTACTGATAAGTAGATTTGGTCCAGTTCTGTGCTGCCTTTTGCCCTTGAATAATCTATCGACAGGATTTCCGAGTTATGACAAAATTCTGCATTATGTCTACTATCTATGTATTTTTTTTTAAATTATACTTCAGTGATATAACAAAAATTAATTGTGCTGCACAGTAACTTTTACAAAGAAGAAAAGCACACTTAATTTGTCAGTTAAATTAATTCAGCAGTGGAAAGTGCCCAGTAGTTCACTGGGAAGTTATGGAAACAAGAACAGAAAAGCATGTATTATACATGGAAACTATTAGAGTTCTTTATCAGAAATAAATGTCTGTCTTGACTCTTCTCATGCTTTGTCAAATGTAATTCATTGGATTAGTTGTTGTATTACTTGCTATTTCCTGGCAGATCTTGTACTGTGGAATCTCTCTTAGTTCCCGTAGTTCTTATATTTTGTCTTCTCTTCCCTTGCCAAGCCTCTACTGACACTTGTTTTGTAGTTTTTTCTAAGAAAAGTAGGGGTAGAGAGTTACCTCTTACATCTGATTGTTTGCAGTTTGTTTTGTGTCAAGTTCTTTTGTACTCGTACAGCCAAAAAATAGTGCGCTACGCAGATTTGTTATGAGGTAAAATGTCTGACTCTATATAGTTTCACAGATGGAATGGTGCTAGTTTCACAGTGAATGTGCTACTAAAACTAAAAAGGAACAGCATGAAAACCATTTTTTTCTGTAAGCCAAGATTCTCACTGAAATTCTGTATCTGGTATACAAAAATGGTGACTGAATGCTTGAGGTGTTTGTTAAGAAATTAACTCAAGCAGTACTTTTTCAAACTTTACTGTGACAGAGATATTAAATTTTGTTCGGATTTTTAAAAAGTTTTCTTCTTATGGGAAATTAAAAAAACCAGTATTGCCTTAGATCTCTGTAGAATTCCTGCTGAAGTTTGTCAGCACTTTTGAATGTAACCACTTGCTTTGCACAAACATTTTAGACAAGAATTTAGAGTTGAATTCTAGATTCTGCCATGAGATGTGCATATGCTACTCCTGTGGATCCTAAAGAATCAAAGTTAATTGCAGTAATTTTCTGCTGAGCTGTGTGGTGCATATAATCAAAATATATAGACTGACAAGAAAGTCTACAGTCAAACATATTTATTTTAATGAATGAATGGTACAATTCAGTACCATTAATAGCTCTTATGGGTGAGTTCTTCTGGTATGCCTTCTTTGAATATGCTATTAATGTACCAAATCTGCCCTCCCATCTTTCTTCATGCTGTTATCAACCACTGTCTCCCTCTGGAGTTTTTTCACTGACCTTCTCAGTCCCCTCCACCTTGTAAAAAAGAACATTTTATTTCTGAAAACAACTACTGGAAGGGGCTCCTCTTAGAATGAGATACATACATGAGGTGAGAGACAAAAGGCAATGCATATCTAGGGTTGCATGGCTGAGAAAGGTAAGAAGTGATGCATTCTTTGGTGGATTGCCTGACATCCCATACAGATGCATACAATTCAAAATAATCTCCAGTGAAGTTTGAACTAATCTTCTTTCCTGATTTCACTGTACCCCTTTCTTAACACCATTTTAGGCTGCAATAGGTTACAATGTGCCCCTTCTCTGCTGTTGGCATGTGTGCTTAATGCTGGCTCTTGCCTTCCTAGAGAGTCCCCAGTACTGTAACTTAGGGATGGAGAGCTGCAGATGGAAAAAATCTTGCCCGTGTCCCTTTGCATCCTTTTCTTCAAGCAGTGTTGCTGCTCAAATCCCATTCTTTCTTTGCAGTCCTATTCCTTTTATTCTCTCTTCTGTAATCTTTACTTTTTACTACTCCAAACCTCTTGCCTTGCATCCTTCAGCTTCCTAGCCTCCTTTTCATCTTGAAGATATAAGAAGTTTACATGGGTTTTAAAAAGTAATGGTGTTATGAAATACCCAAAGCTATGAAATTCCAGGACCTAAGCTCTGGAAGGAGCAGCGCCTATTCAGGAGGTCTCACTATAAGTTAACTATGCTTTCATTCCTAGGCATCCGCAAATGGTTACTGTCAGACACAGACCTTTGCTCTGATCTGGGTTGGCTGCGCTTACATTCCTGACTGCCTGTGTTTGCACACCTCCGTGAACGCATGTAGATTGACTAGAAAGCTTTTCGCTTACCATGTCTGTGTATAAACCTGACAATCCTTCCTCTGTCAGTACAAAACATAAAACAAAAAAAGAGTTATATTTGAGCCTAAGCTTCACTGACCACCTTACAGAAGATTCTCTGTTCTGTCAGCCTACAGGCTGACATGTATGATAAAGCATTGTTTCCCCTAAGAGAGACAATTTAAAACATTCCTATTTTTCCCTTTGACTTGTCCAAAACTCAGTTGTGCTGCCATGTTGAGCCCATTCTGATTACTGCACCCCATCACTTCACATACACGGATGGGAATACTTTATTAGCCTCCTAGATTCTAAACATAATGGTGTCCTAACAATTTGTCCTTAGCTGTTATGGAATTGAAAAGGAAATGAGTCTTCCTTCATTTTGTTATTTTCCCATGCCTTTTCATGGACCCTGACAAAAAAAATCTTTCTTTTCTGGAATTATTATCCATCAAGCCATTCTGGACCACCGTCTTTTCTTATCAGCAAAGAGCACTTTTTTCTTTTACAGCATTGCAGTCACAGAGCTTAAAGAAAGAAGATGGAGCTCCTTAGCTGTACCTAAATTTCTGTGTATTTTCCTACTGGGAAGTGATGAACATTATTGAGAGGGAGCTTTTCGATTGGCATGTGTGCAGTTAAGGGACTGAAAAAATAAAATTTGAAACTATTATCTTTATTTGGGACTCTTAATAGAATGCTGATATCAATATTTAGAGAACCAGATCTAGGTCATTCCTGCAATTTATTGCCAACTACTCCTAGCCTTTCTGTTAGAGGATACTGAAAACTGTATCTTTAAAATTATTGCAGTTCATTAACATTTTACATCTTTACTTTTTAATCATTTATGATATTCCTGAACAAGCAAAAGCTGTCTGAAATCTAGATTATTTTGAAGATTATCTGCAGTAATGTTAAGAGCACCCAACTTCTTTCACTCTCTCACACAGATAGCAGGTACTAGAACATAAAAGTGACAGTCCAGTTTTGATGATTCTAATGTTTGAAGAAAATTTTGCCTTTTTTCACTATTTAGTAGGATGTATAAATATTCTTAGCTCAGTGTCAAGCTTTCAGTTTAATCCCAGTGCACATTTTATTTGTGGATTTAGGATTTGCATTCATGTATTATGAGTTTCTGAATCTATTTATTTTATACAAAACTCGGTATTGCTAGCATTGTCTTCAGTAAATGCAGTATCAACTTACTTCTTCATTTGAGAGCTCAGATTATCATTTAGACTCCAAATATACCTGAACACTAAATAAACTTACCTGTGCAAAATATTGAGTGGTCCACTATAGACAAATTTAGAAACCTGAAGTTGTAACTATAAGATACTTTTACGAATCTGTAAAATCCCTGGTGATTCAGCTTTGATTTTTTTTGTTCCTCTAATGAAAGGAAAGCTCCTCAGAAGGCGTAGTTACAAAACTACCATAGAGGTGCTCAACCATAATCTAAGTTTTTTTTAAACCTTGCACGCTGTTGCTTAGTAAATTAAGCTAAACTAATCAATTCGGTCTTTAGTATATGTAGCTTTAATTTTTGTAGCTTTATTTTAATTTTATTTAAATGAAACTCTTACACCTTTTGGATACAGTTGTGCAGGTGTAGTCATCATAGAAAAACAGTGTTGGGGGGAACAGTAATATATATATATGAAACAAAGATGTGGCTAAAATTCACAGATAATGCTAATGCTTTAAATATGGCAATGTATATTGGGCAGGGCTTCTGATTTTGAAATATTTTAAAGAGTTTTGGAAAATATGTCTTGATCTAAATTTTTTGGCCTTTGAAGTATTACTACATGACCCGATTTGCAAATGTTCATAATCCTATAAAAGAGATATATAACGAGGTTCTTAAAAACCCTTGAACATTGATTAAAGTACTTTAGAATCCAAAGAATCATACTTACATTCATGCATAGTAAAACAAGAGCCTTTATATTAAAACTAGTTACCTGCAAAGTCTTCTAGGCATTTTACTTTTTAATTCTCTCTGCCCTAAGTCTGATGTTTGATTCCTCCTGCAGCCAAATCTCCCATTTAGATTACCAGGGAATTCAGGATTACACTTTCAATGCCTTATTCAAAATACACATGTATTGGAAAAGGACTAGATTAATGGCTGACTGGGAAACACAGCAGGTTCAGGTGTGTTTGTACTGTACATTGTCCTGTTTTTAACTAGAATGACCTGCCTCATAGTTAACATTTAGTTATATATTTTTCAATGTAAAATAGGAAATACAAAATTATTTCTAATGTCATGTTTTGATAACATTTGAGTTTTAATGGTATTCACTGAAGTAATGAAAATACATAGGTTTAAGGATGATTAAATGTGCCAGACTACTGCTGGAAGCCAGTGTGTAATTATACAGCTTCTAAGCACCATACACAACACAGAGTATCACTGTAAAGTATTATTTGTAGCAGTTGTAATATTCAGCAACTCTTTTGTTGTTTGGTTTGTCTTGTAATAATGCTTTAATACTTTCTTAGTATTTATCCTGATTAACATAATTTTTAATCCCCTACTTTTGGGGAACGAAATAATTGTAGCCCTATTGGCCAAATTACTTTATTGCTCTAGCAGTGGTCTCTTGGCACTTCCTTGAAAAGCCTAAGAGTACTTCCAGCTATAAACTGCACAGTGATGTAGCTTGTTTTAGGGGGATATATGTTTCCTATCTGTAGATTAATATTTCAGTGTGTCTAATCTTGGTAGTAACTGAAGGTTATTGAACTAAAGAGTCATACAAAGGCTCTTTAGATACAGATGCAAAGTAGATAGATAGTATCAGCCCAGTTTCTCTTGAATAGATGTCCATATCACAGAAAAGCCTGCCATGATTGGCACTAATTAGCAGCCTTGTTGGCAGATTCTGGAATACGGTCCAAAGACTGATTGGATAAAGAGGAGGAGCTATTGCATCCATGTGTGTTCAGAGGTAGCTCTTTCTTGTCAGGATTGACAGTTGGGGTGGGGTATGAACCTTGGAAAGTCTTTAACTTTGGTTCGTTTTCTTTGTCCTTTGTGTAGATTTTGGTTTTCAGCATTTCAGAGTAATACTAACACTTCTCAGAGAAACAAAAATCACTTGAAGACTTACAATAAAGAAATCAAGTTGATACTGTTCCAGAAATTTCACACAATAAAAAAATGTTAGCAGAAGAGATGAGGTGTTTTTCATGTCAATTATATCTGAAGAGTTACTATTTTGACTTCTACCAGAAGAGAGAACCGCCAAAATGTTTCTCAGTATGGAAGGTGAATTCAGGGGGGTGAAGTGGCTGCGAATCGTCTCCATAGGGGTGTGGAATATGCTTTGTAGGGAAAGAACCAAGATGCCATTCTGTTTTTTTCCCCTCTTAAGTCATGTTAGCTAAAAGTACAGATTTTAGATGATTTTTAGGTTTTTCTTTACTGCATGTATGTGTTAATTCAGACAGCCCCTGACTATTGTAGTCCAAAACAGTATTTTAGTAACTAGCTGGTTTTGCTTATCATGTTGACATTTGTCATGCAGATCTGGTATGTCTAAACATCAGCAGAAGCTCCTGTGCACAATTCCTTACTTTTTCTTTTAGGACTTCTGACTCTCACACTGAAAATAAATTTAAAACTAATTAAAAAAGATTAAAATACTTAGGATCATTTATTCTTTTAATAAAATTAGAAGACTTGTGGGAATGTTTGTGGTCATTTGCAACCACTCACGCATTTCAGCTGTAAATTAATGGGAAATATTTTCCCAGAGTCACCTGCGAATAGCCCCAGGAGTCATGTTACTCGCTGCTTTTTCAGAAAACTAGTGAATGTGGACTGGGATAATGTGATAGAGAAATATTACATTAGACTGCAACTTATGAAAAATACCTTCTTCCCCAAACCTAAAGTATTGTTCCAAACATTGAAGTATGGTGTGAAGTCTTTATAATCAGTTACATACAAAAGACCAAGGAGCTTTTTTCTTGATGGATTTCAGTTTGTAGACTGCTGTTGATAGACACGTTTTAATACACTTTCCCTAAGTGTATAGCCAGAAATATAAAAATAAAAGTCTTCCTGATAGCATGGCACAGAAGTTTATGTAAAAATAGTATATAGTTGAATGATGTATGATTCTTCATTTCCAATTTGATTAACCCCAGTTAGGTAACTCTTATTAGTGTTATGTTAAATTTGCAGTTAATATTTGGGTCTTATCTTTGAGACTTGTTCACATAGAGTTTCGTAACATTTAGATGTTTTGTAAAAATTCCTTTTCATTGAGAACGTGATGGTGGTGACCTGGTCACTGTGTGTACTGAACAGTGAATGAAAAGAAAGTGCAAAACCTGGTGAATAATTGCCACTAATGTGGTTGATGCAGGAAATAATGAGCATGTGGGGACAGACTAAATATTTGTTTGAGCATAGTGGGTTTTTTTAAGGTTTCTTTTTTCTTAGTTCCTCATAAAATTCTCTCTTAATGACCAAAGAGTTGACGGATAAAGATTATCACACAAGATGATGAATAATTGCCATTGTAAAAAGAGGCCCTTATTGTTCAGAAATTTTCAAATTCTTAGTGTTTTTGTCATTCTAAAAGTCTTAGTTTGCGTTTCTGACATCTTAAATTTGGAATTTACCTTTTATGGTAAATGGTGCCATAGTTATCTAAGAAGTTTCTGGAGAGAAGCACAAAAAATAATTCTAAACTCATGTTTCCTGAGGACTTCAAAGCTCTCTCTCTGTGCAACGCTGATCTTACCACAGAAGGGTGAAGGAAGTAGGAAGATACAGACTACGCTTTATAACACAACAGTAATAGAATCAGCATCTGTGGAGTGCATATGGTGACGTGTTTATTTCTGATGTACAGTCCCTTCCGAAGCTCTCAGTGGGACAATGAGACTGAAACAAAGGAATAAGGATCAACCCCATGGTTGTCTCCAGAATCCAGGAAGACATTTTTCGTAATATTGTGGAAAGTTACCTGGTTCATCTGAGGTGAAAGTTGTTATGACTTGGTTTACTTTAATGGCATTAGATTATGGAAACATTACAGGTTAGAGTTCTGTGTTGGTTTACATGAATGAGACAAACTCTGCTGCCATGGGCTTCTGTGCCACCTAAACCGGATTGCAAATGCTTCCTGATAAGAAGTACCACTAGGCTGGAAATCAAATATCTTTAGTACCAATTTATGGCATATTCACTGAGGACACTTCTGTAAGGTGTTCAACCTTTTACTATACAAAGAAAGAGGACTGTAAGAAAATTAAGTAGCTGATTCTGCACCACTTGGTACAAACGCGAACTGTTGAAGTATGGACCTGTTTGGGATGATGCTGTGGGAAGATAAAGTGAAACAAAAGAATATAAAAAAAATGCTAGGGAGATTGTTCCTGCTCTTGATGAAGTTGTGTAAATTACACATTAAAGAAAATATCTGCAGTAGTTAAAACCTTGTAGGTAAAACTATCTCAAGCTAAATCATTAATAAAGGCAGAAGTCAACTGTAAGACTTGAACTGAGCTGTAACATTACACAAGGGATCGCATCTTCCACAAGATGGAGCTGTGTGATTTCTGCTTTTGGAATCAATTCAGCCTATTAGTAAATGATTCTTTGATTATTGTACAAGGACAAGAGAATCACAGTGATCTATCATTGCTTTCTTACTCAGATGCTAAGGAACTGCTGCAATTTAATTCAAGATGGTTGTGTGGGTGCTAAAAATATTGAATTTAACACGAAAGCCTCTGAATCTAGAAGAAAAGCTATATTTAAAAAAAGAAGAAAAATAAATCCTTTCTCTATGAAGATCACAGCGATTTGCCTAGTGTGTGGTGTCCTATCAGCTTTTCTTTATTTACTCACTTTGATGATGACTGCAATGCAGATTTCTTTGGAATGATTTCTTACCATTTATGCTCTGTAACATCTGGATGAGGGAGGGGTACGATTGCTTAAATGATAATTCAAACAAGTATTTTCAGACTTGATGGACCTTCAGTTCTGCAGTTCTGGAGCGTTTATTAGGTCTGAGCAGATGTATACTTCACCAACAGAATGGAATACTGTCTTTTAAAGCAATGACCGGAAAAGATCATAGTAGAAATTAACAGAACATGAGGTCCTGCTTTGATGCCTCTCCATAAAAAGGTAATGTAATCCTTTTCCTGAATAAGCAGGGAAAGTTAACAGGAGTGAGGGGGGGACTTGATTTTCCTCCATATGTGGCATTGGTGAGACTGCAAGGAAACACAGCACATTCAAAACTTTCAGAGCCAGGGCTGACATCAACAGAACTGAACAAAGAGCAGACAACATTGGGATTCTATCAGTTAAATGTGGGCCAAGGATCATCCAGACAAAGGCCTGGAAAGGTAAAAGAGTTCACTTTTCCCCACAACATACCAAGAATCTTAAAAAAGTCAAGTTATTGAGGTGTTAATAACCTGGGATATGTCCCTAAAAACGAAAGTGCCGACTGTGTAATTGCTGATAGAGCTGGTGTGGATCCAGCTAAAAAGGGTATGATTACATGTGGCCTCCTAGGTCAAGTGGTGATTGTACGAAAAGACTCAAGAGCACACTGGGATACTGGCCTACTTGAATTAATACTGGAGAATATAAACAGCAACTTGTTTGCATCATTGTTAAATCACAGCAATCCTGATATTTTCTGATCCTTTCTTGTTTTTTTTTATTGTTTTGGATAAGAGCGGGTTAATGATTACAATCACTTTAGAAACTTCAGCAAATTCATCTGATTATAGTGTATATGCTGAAGCATGATTTCAAATGAGATTATGTCCAATCGAACTACAGCTCCCTTCTTCAGTCACTTTTCATTGCTAAAACCTAGCTTCTCCACTGATTCCAAAATATACTGCCAACCACTCCTCTGTTCCCGAGCTTGTGGCTGAGTGAGAAACAGAAGACCTGTGATTGCTTCCAAATTAGATGCAAATGGATGATCTATATACAATGATCAAGTTGCAGGTATGTCAAGCATAATAAATTGCTGAGCTTACACAGCAATATTTTCCTCACCGGGAAGACTCATGTCAGTCTTTATGGCCTACTCAACTGTCAGTTCTCATGGAAACTTGTTGGAACTTCATATCATTGAGTCCAGGTCCTTTTGTCAAATTCGATCAAAATTAGCCAATTCATTCAAAAGTTATGAGGGAGGGGGTGAGAACTGACAGGCTGGCAGTGCATCTGTGTAATTTATTTCCTTGCAAAACTAGCATGGAAAGCAGTCTTCTAATGTTCAAAATAGGCAACCAGAATTCAGTAACCTGCATTTAACTGAAACTTACAGAAATGCACACAACTAACTTGATGTGCACAAGTTATAGTGGTGTAAGTCACAATGTTGAGAATCTTCATCAGTTTGGATTTGTGTGCATATGGATATATATAAGCTGATATATAAATGACGTTCACTGCTGGAGAACCTGAGGATAAAAACTAGATTGTCTAGCAATCTTTCAGTTTGTTTACCTAACACAAGCCAATTTTGAAAAAAAAAAATCCCTAATTCCAGCAGTGTTGATTGTCCACCTACTTTTTTTCTGGTGGCAAACATTTTACCCAAAGAGGAGAGCTGAAGGAAGTAGCTGATGGCAGATGAGAGCTATGTTTTCACATAATCTTAAGCTCTAATATGCTTTTTGTTATAGCGATCTGACCTATCTCATTTCTAAAATAGGTCTAAGGAAATATATTGCTTCTATGAACATCACACGGACAAGGGAGATCGTACAGTTACTGAGTTTGCAGTCTGTGGATAAAAACTCTGTTACAGAGTTAGGTATTAGACAACTTAACTAGAGTTGTCTCTTTTAATTACACATTTCTGAAAGCAGGTAAAGTGAATGACTTAATTTTCAAAGATATTAAAATATTGTAGGCACAAAGTAAGTAATAATAAACCATATGTCCTAAATCCATGTTTTTTAAATTTATATTAAATAAAATTAGCCATATAGATATTTTGGTTTACCTACTTTCCTTTTTTACATGTTTATCTTGAGACTTTTGAGGCATAACAGTCTTTAGTTTGTAAGAACTGCCTTACATTTGAAGAAGTTGCAAGAAATGATCCTGTGATCTTCTGATAGAAACAGATTTTCTCTAGGCATAGTAGTCCATCTAGGTACAGATTTTAACTTCAACAGTATCTGTTGAGAAAGAAATGATTATGTATATTCTATCATTAAATCATATATGTCAAAGGATGGAAACTGTAATATGATTCTTCCCCTCCTTCCGAGGGTAGAAAATGTAAGAACCTGCTTGGTTCAGACACACTTGAAAGATTTGCAGAAATGAATAATTCACATCAGTGATGTGGGTTGACTTGCATCCCATGAGGGATAGCATGAAAAGAAAAAGGCAGGCATTACTAGTCAAGCTTTACTTTTGTGCCACCAATAAACAAAATTTTAAGTGAAACACAAAAGCAGTAAAGTGTCTGAAATTCAAAATAAGAAAAGGAGGCACATAATAGCAGGGAGAGCTTCTGAAGTAACTTAAGAACCAAACGAAGGTGCTGTATTTGCAGGTAAGTATAGTGCAGCCTACACACTTCAATCAAGCCAGCAGTAGGCTCTAATAAGTGATAATAAAGTGTGAAAGGTGGTTTCTGAGAAGGATGGAAAGATGCATGTACTTATTGCTTGTAATTATGTATCCAGTAAACACACACCAAAATAGACGCACTATGTTGCCTTGCGCTATGGCACCCAAACATATTAGTATCCATGGGCTCAGCTGGAGCTGAATTTGCATTTTTGATATGGTGAACTCAAAGTTCATGGGTAAGAAATGTCAAATATGATAATCTGGCTAAGAAAAATATACATGTAAGTGCTTTGCAGGTATCCTGGCAGTTGTCAGGCTGTATAATTAAAAGACAAAGTGCTTCAAGACAGTGTTTTGGAACATAACAGTTTATTTAACTGGAATGAAGTAGCTTGCTTATTCACTTGTAAATGAAATAGGAAGTTCATTTCATTTTGGGACTCGTGTAGAATTCTGATACTTTTGGGGTCTGACTGTATGTGCTTACGTGGGCTTATATTTCAGTTTCCCTGGCCTGTGTCAACTTGTTCACGCATTGATTATTCCTGAAATACTATAGAAATGAACAGAGGCAAACGACTCTTATTCTGAATGTAGATAATCTGTAATAACTCCATATTCAAGTCAAGAGGAAATGTACTCCTGATCAATTTAAGACAAGCCTGATACGTTGTGGAACAACTTTTTTGTGCAGCCAGGCTCCACTTGCAGTAAGAATGTAATTGAGTAATGCCTACTGTGCTTTTTGTAGGCTCACCAGGGACACCTGTGGTCATCGTGTAACACACTCTTTGTATGAAGACAGACATATCTCCATCTTTTTTGCTCCAAAAGTACTGTAGAATACTGTATTACTGTAGAGTAAACATTGTGACAAAAAATGAGTCAGTGATTTTGTAAGTTCTTTCAGAACTTTTAGGGAGCTTTTGCCTGAGGTATGCATCCAGTTCTTTTATTCAATATATTTTTTTATTTGGAGAAGCAAAATACTTGATTTACAACATCCTGTGCAGTGGGCATTGAGGTTGCGTAACTATTCTTAACACTAGTTGTAATAAGAATTTCTGGGTTGGGTTAAATACTAGAGGGAGAAGGAAGGATAGAGAAAGAATAAAATGCCACAATTTTGTTACATGTATGCTAGAGGCCCTAATTTTTCTGTTGTCCTTCAGCAGGAGGAATTTTGTCTCGGGACTAGTTTTTCACTTATGTTGATCTACAGGAATGGTGGAATTTGCAGGCTAATGGATGAAGACTTCTTAGGATCTCTCCTTTCTGTTTTTTCTTGTATGTTTACCACTATGAACTCAGAGTCCCTTTTCTGTTGGCTGAGGCTTAGAAGATAGCTCTGTCCCACAACACGTTCCTCTGTTTTCTAGAATTTAATCTTCTTTCACACTTTATAGGAACTGTTTAGAAGCCATGTAGTGTACAAAATCGATCTTCTTACACAAAGCATAGATGTAAAATATATATTACTGTACAGCGGATACTTGATCAACTTTATAGTTGAGCCCTTGACGTGCCCCAAAATGATCTGTAAATACAATGAAGCCGTAATGAAATGTGTCAACTTGGAATGGAACGTCCTGACTGAGCACCAGGGCTCTGTCTCTGGGAATCAGTGTGGTGTTGTGTTAGTGTTGCAGGTTCATGAATGTTTTAGCTTGAGTAAATGCAAAAATCCTTCAAGCTCTGTCCTTTATATATCCGGTTGGCTGGAAGAATCTGTTGCAGGGTTAGTTTGCTTTCTACTATGATTCATGGATGTGCTTTCTCATCTATATTATTCTCTTATACAGTGAATGTTGCTATGTTCTCCTTTCTATGAAATGAAATGCCCATTGTTTAGAGTACTACAACTATATTTTGAAAAGTACAATTAATTGTTATCAAAAGGATATATGAATTTTTTGAAGGGCAATTCCTGCTCAGCAGCACCTGTTTGCCTGATCACTCAACATGAATTAATTGGATCTTTATCTTCTGTCCTTCCTTCCTGTATTTTATCTTCCTCTTTGTAGAGAGGCAAAAGCTCAGCCTCAAAGATCCAACTGAAAAATCTCTCTGCATATAGAAAAATTATAACCATGTGGTATAGAACAGGAGGGGGAGTATGAGGAAAATGGAAGATAAGAAGTACTTTACTTAGATACACTTTTACTAAAAAAAAAAAAAAAAGAGTTGCAAAGGTACTCCTGTAGACAATTCAGCTGTATATTTTGAAAAACTCTTTTCTGAAATTTTAGGTGTGCCCTCATTTTTTTGAACTACAGTGATGACACAGGAAACACCTGTCAAGATATTTCTGACAAGAAACATTATTTCAATCCAGAAATAGCAAATAGCACATGCACAAAACCCTGGTACTTCTAGGTATATTTTGATAAGAACTTATATGGAGATCCATATTTTATATAATGAAAACTTAAAAATAACTTATATTTAAGAGAATTGGTAGGGGATCCACTTTTCAAGAGTGCTAAGTGACCAATTGTTCTTACTAATTTCATTTGAGAGTTAGAAGATGCCTAACAGTTCTAACAATCAGGAAATATATATTTAGTATTTGTTTAACCCTATGCCCATTGAAGTCAATGTGAGTTTTATAACCAAATTCGTAGGCTCATAGAATGTTTCAGGTGGGAAGGGACCTCAGGAGGTCATCTAGTCTAACATACTGCTCAAAGCTGTGTCCACTGTGCATGTGCTCAATACTGCATGATTTTGAATATTGTTCCTTAAAACAGTTCGGAAAAATGCCTGATATGCAAATGTTTATCTGAACCAAGAACTATGTCTGAAACACTTGAAATGATCTTTTCACCCATTAGGTCCGAGACTTTGAGAGCCTTCCGAAGACAGGTCGTCTTATCAGTAGCACAGTCACCTGTTAGGTTTTTTTCATCTACCTTAATTTAAAGAGCAATGTAGTATATACACTATAGATGAATATTAACCACCAATTCATTTAAATAATGGTCTTTAATTGCTTCAGTAGTATTTGTTATTGGTAAAAGTAGATAATTATTATGGAGCAAAGTTCAGGAGACAAAATTAAAACACGCAGATAATTTTGAATTACTATTTAGAAAACTACCTTTTTATATTTAACAATTTTGCAGGAGGAAAGGAAAAAAAAAAAGACACAACTCCATGTTTCTGCAAAGCATTCCAGTTCCTGAACAACTGCAGGTGTATGGTGAACTATGGCTGAAAATTCTACGAATGCAGAAAGGAAAATGAAGTAAGTGCAGACTACAAAATGTATGAAATGGTAGTTTTTAATCCAGACAGGATGTTAAATCTGTGCACTTTGTGTGCAGGGGTTTAAAATAAAGTATTTGAAAGTTAATAGTCACAAAGGAGAGTTCATAACTAAAGAGAATGGGATATTGTATGGAAGAGTTGAAAAGACTGCTTGAAGATATTGTCTGTGAAGGAAGCATTTAGCAACTTATCTAAGCAGGAAAAATGAGCTTTGGAATGTGCAAGTGTGTAGATGTGCTGTGCTGATTCTTCTGTGGTTAGTCATTATGTTTTCCTCTGCTGCACTAGGTAGAAGAAGAAAATATTTGGGTGGGGTGGGAATTTTTGGTGGGGTGGGTTTTTTTTCAGTGTGTGTTGGCATTTTGCCAACTCATCATATTTGATTAATTGTTTACATTACCAGGAAGCAGACATAAACTGCCATTCTTAGTAAGTTTAGGCTTAGCTCTTGAAGAGAAGGGAGTGGAAGAATCAGTTCAAGGAATTTGTCCTTGCTTTCTCAGTTCACAGCCTTGCTGCAATAATTGTTTTTCAAGCTGCTAATGAGAACAAAAAAGAAGAGCAGAGCCCTGTTCACTGATGAGTTTATTATGGAAAATGGAATCCTGAGCTCTTTGCACATATGGATGAAACTGATTTTATGAGGAGAGGAAAATAAAAGAGTAACTTAAATGGTGATTTGGGAGATCGGAATATCCTCTATTAAAGAAACATGGCATCCTGACAAGTGGATGGGTTTCCTGTTTTTGTTAAGTTTAGAATAGATGAGCAAATATATAAAATTGATTATAATGATGTCTTTTAACTCAAATTAGAGGACCTCCTGGTAAAACCACCCATGGAGTGTCCCAGTAGTGTCGTCTTGGACAAAATTCTTCCCTTTGCTTTAGCTAAAGATATTAAATCACTGATTGGAGTGATGCTGCAGTCACAATATCAGCATTTCATTGTTTTCATGTATCTTGCTAAAAAATATTACTTGAATAACTGAGTTCCTTTTTTTTTTTTAGCAAAAGTTAGCAAGCTACTCAATTTTTACATTTGAATTCATGAAGGTTTTAAATGCAGAACTGAGGGAATATATTAGGAGAGGCTGATGTAACCTCGGTGTCTGAGTTTAGTACACAGAAGGAACTAAGCAAAACCAAGTTGTTAAGATTTTGGATTTGGCCTTTCAACATACATTTTATTTTTTCCATAGTCAATCTTACTTCACTGTTTTTACAGCTGTAACTATAATTTACATCTCTCCATAGAAAAAAATTGGGGCAGCTGCTTTGAACAATTTAAGTCAGTTATAATATCCATTTACCTGGAGAACTAATGACTTTTGAGCCAGGAATAAAGAATAAAAAATAGCTGGAGAAACTCCCCTTTCTGTTCATTAGTGACAGACTTTGGTTGTTCCAGATACATAACCAACGTCAGCTACAGATGTTTCTCTTCCTGCAGCTGTGGAGGAGCTCCCTTTCTCCTACAGGCTTATACATGCCTGCCTGTTCTGAATTAGATGGGTCTCCAAAGGACATCAACAAAATCAGAATACTGAAAAATGGAAGTAACTGATCAAAAGATTGTCTTTTGCAGATGATATTTGTGTCAGTGGCTTAATAGCATCTCCTAATAAATTTGCTTTATGATCTTTGGAAAAGAAACGCACTACATTTTTCACCATTGAATCTTGAAACTGGAAGTTTCATGTTTCTACTTAGCACAGCAAAAGCTGGCTGAAATATGGCTATGCCTTCAGACATGGGTTATGGTTTAGGAGTCACACAAGATGAATGTATTTTTGTATTTTTTATGAAATTCACTTCTCTCTAGATGTAGATGAGTAGTGGGGTTTTTTCAGCACAAAACTTGCTTTTCTAGTTAAATACTTCTTTTGTATTTTTGTAAGCAGTGGTACAGCCTCTATTTCTGAAAATGGTGGGACTCTTTAAACAAACATTTATTTAAACTGTTGGTGATATGAGAAAGTATAATTATAGCAGAAGTTTCTTGTTCTGCCATATGTAAAAGTCTGGTCTCTGGTAAACTCTAGAGAAAAACATGCAGTAATACAAATAAAACAGTTTTTAGAACTAGATACAAAAGAGGTTGTGTTAAGAATGAAAAAGAAGGTTTAGTAGTGTGTTCTTTTATTCTGGTATAAATAGAACAGATAAAAATCAGTTTAAAGTTTTGTAGCTTGCCTTGTCTACCTTTGCTAATCCTTCCAAAGGGAAAAAGTTGAAAAACCAGAAATATTAATCTGAAAGGCATGAGTCTAGGATTCCTATCTGTATGCTTGTATATGCAGTATGTATAAATATTTTCTCTATGTTCCTGTACTTCCACATGGAAACAGTAAGTATGTGCTTAATTAATTTTCTCCTTCCCTTTTAAATGGTGGTCATATGCTTGTGTTCTTGCTGATGTTTTTTTCAGACAGAGGTTATATTTCAGCTGCCATCTAACAAACGTGATTGAAGTTTGCTGACTTCTTTAATTGGGTAACATAATTTTTATAGGAGCCTTTTGCTGGATCAATGTGTGAACTGAAAAACAAAAGAACTAATTCTGTATTGCATGAATAGCGTAGCGCTCCCTGCATGACTTAATGCTGAAGCATGCTATTGTCTTGCTAGATAAACTTGTAAAAGATACATTTCAAGAACGTGTAAGATAAGATGCACCTACTGATTTCCACACTTGCCACCACCTAGGTTTCTAACAAATAGAGCTTTTTTCAATATATCTGCACATGTAAACAAGCCAAAATGTTACATATGCACGTATATACATATTAATGCTTGCAGATATGCCCAAATAAAAGTATACTTGTATGTTTCTTAAGATTACTTCCCCAATTCTGTGAAAACAGTATTTTTCTGCTGAGGCTGAATCATTCTAAAATTATTAGATTCTTGTTTGTAGAATCTGGTTTTTTTCCTGTTTAGGAATCACTATGTCAGTTTTATAAGCTTAGATACCAAACCCTTCATAGTCTGTAATGGTAAGTGATAATGTAGTCTCCAATGTATAAGGAGGTCCTGTAATGAGTTAAGTTGAAATTCCAGCATATTTTTCCTTAAAAACCTATGTCTACAGTTCAGTCACTTTTGTTAATAATTGAATTTACAATCATTGTAGACAGAGATCACAGTGTGCTACAAAGAATTAATTTTTAAATTAATCTGAGTGTTTTGTATGATGCATACCTCCTCTATTTCCTAAAATGGGCACTTACTACAAACTGGTGTAGAGTTATGCATCTACACTATGACTTGGTCAGACACAAGCCTTACTGTAGTGAAAAAAAGGAGATATAGGTCAGGAGCCTGCAGACAATAGCAGCCCTTAATTGCCCGGATCAGTCTCAGCTAAACCTCTACCCACCCCCTCTGCTTCCTGACCTGGGAGCTCCATTTAAGCTCTGGCCTGCCCTACCCTATTCTGTTGGGATATTAGGGGGTTGTGCCCTGGTTGGTGAGAGGCTGCTGCCCTGGTGTATGCTGTGGTCACCCCTACCTTCCCACTTATCTCCTGGCAGAACAGGCCTGCTTTTGCTGCTCTCTGACAGTGTAGTAGTGCAGGCTCAGTATTGTGTTAAGGTTGTGATATGGCTTCTGGTTTGAAGGGGATGTGCAGAGTGATGTAGAACACAGGGAGAGCTGGTGCCTGGCAGTCTGTGTCTGTAGGTATGTAAGCATGCTATTAATGTGGAAAATTTTTCTTGGATCTGAATGTATACAGAGATTTAAGAGTATTTAATACTTTTATAATGGAATCTGCAAGGAGAGCAGTTAATAAGTAGCTGATGAATAATGCTTTTAGAGATCACAAACTGCTAAGGCTGCACAAATAAAAAAGTTGTTCTGGGTATCAGGGTAGGAATACGTTCTCCTGGTCAATATTAGTGAAGTTTGTCATGTTATCCAAATGACCTGAACAATTTATGTACTCAGGTATTGTGTGTGGACTCATGTATCAGTGTTTGCCTGTTGCCTGTTTTCTTGGCTATTCTAGTTATATACTGCTTTCTCTCCACCTTCAGAACTCTTGGGTAAATAACCCTAAAAAAGGGAGGGGAAAAAAATCCCAATGCTAAGAAAGCAGTAGAAAAGGCAAAAGGCAAAAGTGAGCTGAAAGAAGGAGGATGACATATGAAGTAGGAGATGGAGTAGGAGCAGGGGAATGTTACAAGCCAGTTTGCAGTATCAAGTGATGCTTAAATGGATAAACAGGAATGTCCTTTAGTAAAACACCATGTGTAATATTTCTGTGAGGAAGACTATGAACTCTTTCCATGTCCTCTGGCAACAGGACTAGAAGCTTGCCACAAGGGGTTTAGGTAGAGTTATCTGTTAGGTATGGCTGATCACATGCAGGACTAGGCGGCAGGCTGTGTAGAGTTAATTACAGTTAAAGAGGAAAGAACAATATATAAAAATTGGTATTGAGGACTCTTCTAATAAGAAGTGGAAATGAAATAAAAGAATAATATGAATCTCTATGCCTTTACTACATGAAAGGATTTTCTTGTTCTGAGTGCTGCATATGTTTTTTCTTATACTTTTTCTGAAATCAATGTGATGAGTTTATGTGGACAGATTGTTCTGGAGATGAAGTGGCTCATGTGCATGAAGGAAGCATAAGTATCTATAATAATGATGAAAACCAAGGGAACTATTTAAAGACTGGTTAAAAAAGAGGTGCCTTTGCAGCTGAATGTATTTTTGTATGTTTTCAACTGATGTAAGGAGGAAGGTGCCATCCATATTTATGCTTCATTAAATAAGCATAAGAAGACCTGAAAAATAAAGAGGGAAAATGCAACTTTCTTCCTTGTCAGCACGAAGGAACTTGTCAGTGAGAGATGCGCTATTTAAATTGTGCCAGCCAAAAATGGGGATCAGGAACAAAGCACATGAACAGAGTCTGTTTCCCAGAATCCAGAAGAAGGAAATCTCAATTATTCAAAGTCAACAAACACCAAAGGCTTTTCTGTGTGGTTCTAAATTCTGACATGAAGAATTAAAATCACCAGCTACTAGACTGGTATTTTTAGTATTTCAGAAAATGGAATAATTAATTTTCTTCCTTTCTGAAGTTGGGAAACTTTTTTTAATGATGGTGCTAGAAGTTCAGGTTTTGTCTACTTTACAAGTGCTGTTACTGAAGACGTTTGCTCATACACTTAAGCATGTGCAATGTGCCTTATTACATCATATCACAAATAATATTCTATTTTTCTCCTGATTTTATCTCACACATTTTGCTGTGACTGTATCATCAGTTCTATAAATACAATGAAATATTATAAATGAGATCCTTGAGTTATAAGGCTTTATAAGATAAAAATACATTATATATTTGTGCTAGAAAGCATTTTCTTGATATGGATAGAGAAGCGGCAATGGTGGTCACTATTAATATTTTTTAATGATAAGAAATGGCGGAGTGGGGAAGGAGGAAATCAGAGGCATTCGTGAATGCCAAAGGTAAATTTCTTTTGCAATATGTTCTGACTTCTGCATCACTATACCTCTGTCTTACAGCGCAGAAGTACTGCTGCAAGTCAACACAGTTTGACTGGACTTCTGAAAAACTGGCTTCCGTAGTGGCAATGCTATGTGTGCTTGGTGAATAGCAATAAATTCTTAATAAGTAGGTAATAGGAAAGAACAGCAATCAGGGGTTTTTTGTTATTTGTGTGTTTTAATTATTGATGGTTCAGTCTTCAAAGAATAATGTGGAAAAGACTTTACACAAGAACTGATGATGCAAACCTTTGAGCTTATTCAAACATAGGTTCTATATTCAATTCCTGTTATCATTGAACTAGGTGTCCTAAATTTGCTTAGTGTTCTTTGTCTTCAAATGTTCTATTGGCAGAGTCAGTTTTGTTTTACTGACTTATATTTCAGCTGAGTGAATGTTAAGTGATCTAATTTCACTTCAGTTGCAGATGACACCAAGATTTACAGATGACACCAATCTGGGTGGAAGTGTCAATCTGCTGGAGGGCAGGAAGGCCCTACAGAGGGACCTGGACAGGCTGGATTGTTTGGCCAGGGCCAATGGTATGAGATTCAACAAGCCCAAGTGCTGGGTCCTGCACTTCCGTCTGCCTGGAGGAAAAGGACCTGGGGTGCTGGTTGAGAGCCATCTGAACATGAGCCAGCAGTGTGCTCAGGCGGCCAAGAAGGCCAATGGCATCCTGGCTTGTATGAGGAATAGTGCGGCCAGCAGGAGCAGGTTGGTGATAGTGCCCTGTACTCGGCACTGGTGAGGCCGCACCTTGAGTACTGTGTTCAGTTTTGGGCCCCTCACTACAAGAAGGACATTGACGTGCTGGAGCACGTCCAGAGAAGGGCAATGAAGCTGGTGAAGGGTCTGGAGAACAAGTCATATGAGGAACAGCTGAGGGAGCTGGGCGTGTTTAGTCTGGAGAAGAGGAGGCTGAGGGGAGACCTTATTGCTCTCTACAACTACCTGAAAGGAGGTTGTAGCGAGGTGGGGGTCAGTCTCTTCTCCCTAGTAACAAGCGACAGGATGAGAGGAAATGGCCTCAAGCTGTGCCAGGGGAAGTTTAGGTTGGACATTAGAAAAATCTTCTTCACCGAAAGGGCTGTCAGGCACTGGAACAGGCTGCCCAGGGAGGTGGTTGAGTCTCCATCCCTGGAGGTATTCAAAAGAAGGGTAGACGTGGTGCTGGAGGATATGGTTTAGTGGTAGACTCGGCAGTGATAGGTTAGCGGTTGGACTCTAT
Source organism: Phalacrocorax carbo (assembly GCF_963921805.1). NCBI lineage: Eukaryota > Metazoa > Chordata > Aves > Suliformes > Phalacrocoracidae > Phalacrocorax > Phalacrocorax carbo. The sequence continues at coordinate 12,015,803 of NC_087522.1, read as the reverse complement.
GATCTTAAGGGTCTTTTCTAACCTTAACGATTCTATGGTTCACATCCAGGTACCCTTTGGTTTTGAAGTCCATCTACTAAATACCTTGAGTGGTTTTAGGTTCATCTCTTTGCAGGAGTGCATAACTGGTTGTTTCTGAACCTACCCGTTCCTTACTATGATTTAGAACTTCTCACTTGGGTCTCTGCAGATTATTAGTTTACATGTTCCATCAGCTTCTCTTCTGATAAACAGGATTTTCTACCCTTCTGCATTAGAACAATTTTTTGTATGAAACATTGTAGTGTACAAGCTGCATAAAAAAATTCTTTTCAGAACAAAAGATAAATTTGCTCGAGAGCTGAAATATACATGAGTACGTTTTTACTTTGGGATTAACTGTAATGTGGTTTGGTTTGAAAATTCCTTTTGTCTTCAGTATTCTGGTAACGTTAACATGCAGATCATTTGGAAATTCATAAAATGCTTTTATTTAGAAGAAAAAAAACCAAAAAACAACCCCCACCCTCCCACCCCCAAATCTTGTGTTGCTGCATTGTGCTAATGTTTGGCTTATTATGTACAAGGGAAAGGCAGGAGAATATATCAGGAAAATCATCCTGTTTAATTTGATCAAATAAGCTATTTTCAAATACTCAATTTTTTTATTGTTAAAATGTAGGTACCATTTCCTGTTGTTTTAGGCAGGGACTTTACTGAATGAAACTACTACTAAGCGTTCTTCCACTCCATTTATATAAGATTGCTGAAATCATTATTTCTTCTAAGTGTCTCAAAGTTACTTACCTGTGGAGTTGCATCATTGACTATTTAGCGAAGATTACCACAGGCACATGTGGAAAATTGCTTTGTAAGTAAATGATAGAGAGCATTCCTTAAAAATCATAGTACAGAATGTTTAGCTTTTCCATATTCATCTGTTTGGGCATATTCTTTCTGTTACATTTGCTAAGAGAAGTCCCTCCTGTAGACTGTCACCATCTTCATATTATCCCTGCTATTGGCAAAAAATAAAAGAAGATAAAACATCACCTGTTTTCTTTGGTTATATTTATTCTTAGTGCATGTATGTTAAGGCATGTATATGTGTGTGCTTATGTATCAGTTATTCCACTTTTTATGTAAATCACTTAAGATGTTTTATTTGTTTCAAACTAATTCATTACCCAAATGGCTTATAGCGTCTTCTAGAATCTGTGTTCTGTATTTATCCTTGACAACTTATTTTAGGATAAGCTAACTTTTTCATAACCTGCCTATTAACTATTTTTAAGAATGCTTTCAATCTATTTTGAACACTGGAATGGGGATACATAAATAGCACCGGTGCAATGATGTACATAATGGAAGAGAAGGCTTCAAATAATGCAGTTCTTGGAAACGTTGTTCTCAGGTGGACACTAGTCATACTGCTCCAGATGAGCTTCTTTTCAGTGTGTCTGCTCTGCACTTCTCTGATCTTCCTGCTTTTTCCTTCCTTATTGTTCCTTCAAAGCACCAAGTCTTTTTCTCCTATGATGTTCTGTAAGCCTCTTCATCAGTTTTGTTCTTTTCCTGTTTAGTGTCAGTGCTCTGCTTCTCCCTCTGCAGGGAAGTTGGAGGAACTTGAAATTCTTTCAGTTTTAGACAACTAATTGTCCCAAAATGTTCCTGGTAAAACTTGACACCAAATGCAGCAGATGATTGATTTAATCTCCTTATAGAAGCCTGTTAAAGGTACAATTATCCATGTAACCTATCAGTCCTCACTTAGCTGCTCAGGCAGCCATTGTTAATTTTACTCTTTTGCAACACATCTTACTACATACTGGGATCCTGTGGCACTTTTGTAATGTTAACCAGAAGCTATAAAATATACATAATGAGAATATAGGCTTGAAATAGAAAGTAGTCTTGAGATGAGTTTGGCATTTTACATTAATTGAATCAACTTACCTTCAAAATTTCTTCGAACAAACTTTTTGTGTTGTTCATATTATCCTCAAAGAAAGATATTAGCTTTTTGTAAAAATGAGGAAATCCTCCAGGGAGCCACCTTCTCTTTGTGCAGTTTCTTTTGCAAAACCTGGCTGTTTGTATTTGGGAAATGTTTACATCTTTGAATATTTTTCTGCTTGGCTGGGAAATGTTGAGATACATTGAGTTGTACTCTAGGCAATTTTTTAATATACTAATTTTATAATTATTTTATAAATAATTAAACTTAATAATGCTAAACCCATGCCCCTCCATTGCCAAACTATGTGTATGAAGTACTGTATTTGTGAATCTTCATGTTTGCTCAGTGATCAATCTTAGGAGGCATTTTTATCTGATGTCCAAAATGTTTACTCTCAATAAATCTAGGCAGAAATTAGCAGATAGACGGTGCCTCAAAGATCATAGGTTTTTTTTGATAGATGTATGACAGTAAGACCAGGAAAATAAGCAGATGGTCAGACAAATCAAGATCTTGACTGACAGCAACATGGGACCCAGTTCAATTTTTCTAGGGCTTATTATTAAAATATTTAATATAATTTTGAACCCTTGCCCAGAAACCTAGCGGCTTTTCCATTTTCTTGTAGCTCAGAAATAAGCACTTTTTCCAGGTTTGCAATGGTAAGGCAAAGGTTTGAAATAACACACGAGGTAACAGGCAAGAGAAAGGAACTACAATAAAATACCAATTTAGAAACACAGAAAAGGCTAAAAAACCTAGGTTCCCTGTTAAATGCCCTTGAAAGCCATGCTCCCTGCTAGTTATTCTCACTTGCTTTTACTGGATTCCCCTAGTGTAGTTAATCGCTCCATCTGTTAGACAGCTAGCAGTATTTCCTTTGCTCTTTCCTGACTCTGATCTGGTTGGCTGTAGTTCACAGCAACGTCTACACTTCTTCAGTGAGTTCAGAATAAGATAAATGACAAATGAAGTCTTTGCTAAAGAAAATGTTACTCCTGGATTAGAGTCTTTTTTTTTTTACCTTTCTTAAAAAAAACCACCAAACACAAAACCCAATGACAAACTGAGCCTAACTTAGACAGATCTACATTTAGTCAGAATAACATCTTCCTGATGACACTTTATTACTGAAAAAATGGATGCTGCTTAGTTCCTCATCCTTGAATGGTTGTGTTGTGTTTTTCTATGCTCTGCAATTCAACTGTTATTTAAAGAAAGTTTCCAAAATATAGCATGTGTCAATTAGGCCTGCTCTGACCTGATCCTTTGTCCCACTCTAGTCAATGTGGAATGTTTTCATGGCTTTTCAGATCTGCATGGAGTTTCTCCTACCCTTTGGAGCTCCTCCCTGGTTTTCAGCACTAAGTATGATTAACCAAAAGACTTGGAGGAAGAAGTGGTGTCATGGTGAATGCTTTGGAGCTCTCTGGATGAAAGCACTTTCTCTTCTGCTGTAGGCAATTCGCAGTGTCTCAGTATGGGTAACCCTGCTTCTGATCTGTGATACGCCTTTTGATGAACCAGTCTTCTACGTTGCATCCCCAAATACATACTACCAAAAGAATTAGTAAGTATTGGCATAATGTGAGAGGATGGTATAGCAAATAGTGATGATTAGACGATATAGATTTTAGAATGTTATGAACATTTAAATGTTTTCATTTAATTTTGATGTATTTTTTGATTCAAAATTCCAAACATTTGCAGAAATGAATCACTGAGGATTTGGATTTTAGTTTGTATCCTTACTGCAGTTTTTGTTTCTAAATTATGATGGTAAAAGCCCTTGTTTCCCCCACAAAAAAACCCTCTCTGAAACCTGTGGCTGTTAAAGGTTTGCTGTTATAAAATGTATTTAATTACCATGTAGTAGCAAAGGAAAATTTATTTGTCTGAATTTATATAGCTGGTTATCTCTTGGAGTATGCAGAGAATTCATTTAAGCTGGCAAGCAACTGTGAGAGTAGCAGGTAGAATGGTCTGGTTATGATTGTCTGTGCTGTTAGGGGTAAGGGAGAAGAAGCAAAGAGCTATAATGACAGCTAGGTGGGAGCATAATTGGAGAGGCTCAACACAGTAGTGCTTTACAGCCACTAGTGAAGTGTGAGTGGGCACATAGGCCCAAGCTGAGCAGCTATGGTAGAATTTCATGTGCTTGTTACAGAGCAATGCTCTTCCTCTCATTTCCTTGGGCCTGAGGGGTTTTCATGACCAGATTTGAATTGCTCTTTTAAATCTGTTGGCCTCATGCTGAAGTCCTTTTCTCTAATCATATTCAAACAAGTTCTCATTTGAATTATTAATGTCTTTATGTGCATTTGAAATGATGCTGTTGGCAGGTTAAAAAAAAATTATATGAAAATCTTTCCAGGTGTCTTTCATGTGGATTCCCTTCTGACTGTGAAGAATACACATTGTAAGTTAGTCAACTTCTTTTTCTTTATATCCTATCCTGAAGCTGCTCTTACTCTAAAACCTTTCTGTCCTTTTAGGAGGTGGAAGGTGTCTGTTTCTACCTCTTTCCTCAGTAATGTTTTTGGTAGGCTTCAAATTCTTATCCTTGAATTCTGGCACAACTCATGAGGAGTAGGTTTTCTGGTTCCAGCAGGATGCTTATTAAAGATATTTGTTCCCTGTGGTGACTGGGAGGGATTTTCCAGCTGGTAAAGAAAGCATACTTTCGCCCAGTCAATAATACATCAGTAGAGCACAGCAGCTCTTCTTATAGTCTCATGATGGGACGATCACTAAGAGAAATGCATACTGGCAATAAAAAAGTGGGTATTTGACATATGGAGAACAATGAAGTTGCCAACCAAAGTAAGGAAACAGAGGCATTCCCATGGTCCTTATGCTTTGAGGACAGGCTCATAACAAAAGTAGTTGGCAATTTGGTCCCGGTAGATACATATTATAGGACAAGTAGCTCTTATTGCAGAGGAATTGTTCATAATTTATGAGTTAAATATAGAAACATAGCATCGAATCATAGAATCATTAAGGTTAGAAAAGACCCTTAAGATCAAGTCCAACAGCTAACCTATCACTGCCGAGTCCACCACTAAACCATATCCTCCAGCACCACGTCTACCCTTCTTTTGAATACCTCCAGGGATGGAGACTCAACCACCTCCCTGGGCAGCCTGTTCCAATGCCTGACAACCCTTTCGGTGAAGAAGATTTTTCTAATGTCCAACCTAAACTTCCCCTGGCACAGCTTGAGGCCATTTCCTCTCATCCTGTCGCTTGTTACTAGGGAGAAGAGACTGACCCCCACCTCGCTACAACCTCCTTTCAGGTAGTTGTAGAGAGCAATAAGGTCTCCCCTCAGCCTCCTCTTCTCCAGACTAAACACGCCCAGCTCCCTCAGCTGTTCCTCATATGACTTGTTCTCCAGACCCTTCACCAGCTTCATTGCCCTTCTCTGGACGTGCTCCAGCACGTCAATGTCCTTCTTGTAGTGAGGGGCCCAAAACTGAACACAGTACTCAAGGTGCGGCCTCACCAGTGCCGAGTACAGGGCACTATCACCAACCTGCTCCTGCTGGCCGCACTATTCCTCATACAAGCCAGGATGCCATTGGCCTTCTTGGCCGCCTGAGCACACTGCTGGCTCATGTTCAGATGGCTCTCAACCAGCACCCCAGGTCCTTTTCCTCCAGGCAGCTCTCCAGCCACTCATCCACTAGCCTGTAGCGTTGCATGGGGTTGTTGTGACCGAAGTGCAGGACCCAGCACTTGGCCTTGTTGAATCTCATACTGTTGGCTCCGGCCCAACGATCCAGCCTCTCCAGGTCCCTCTGTAGGGCCTTCCTGCCCTCCAGCAGATTGACACTTCCACCCAGCTTGGTGTCATCTGCAAACTTACTGTGGGTGCACTCAGTCCCCCCATCCAGAACATCAGTGAAGACATTGAACAGGACTGGCCCCAACACTGAGCCCTGGGGAACACCACTCGTGACTGGCTGCTAACTGGATTTGACTCCAATATATAGTAGAACAGTTCAAAGGATGGTATAGAAAGATGATATAAGCTACCTTAAGGCTGAAATTGGGGAAAAAAGGGCTTTTTTGTGTTTTTAAGGGTCCAGAATTCAAACCAATAACGCAAAATTCAACATACATAAAGAGATAAAATAAACAAGAGCAGTGGAGTGGCTAGCTGGGGAAGATCTCATCCAATTTTACACATCAGAAGGGAGAGGCCGGTGCTCTCTACTTGTATATGCGTTTGCAGCCACTTGAATAATTGCATAGTAACCCCCTAATGGAGGGCACTGGAGATTTTATTTATTGCTCAGTAACAAAACCAACAGAAATCCAAACCATTATATACCTGATGTCTCCACTCATCTGATTGTTTTGTTGGAAGTTTTAAAGTATCACTGAGCATCAAGCACATCCCATGGTTGCTTGTATAAGGTGGTTATTGTAAAACTTATGTCACCAGCCAGAATCAATTATTTTGATTCTACACAATGCCAACTATTATGTTTTTTAATTGGGGGGGGATTTAACAAAATTTGTTACTTGCAATGAGTTAAATCACAAACTGCATTAAACATGCAGTTACACGTTCATAGAAAAGGGCATAACAGGAAATCAGATAATTCAAACAACATGATATTGCCTCTCTTCATCCCTTCCCTCACCCTCCAAGTTTGGCAGAAGAGGCTACATATTTTCTAATGGTTTCCTCTCCTTATTCGCCAGTTTTTCTTTCTCTTTACCCATGATATAATTTTCAGACTGATCCCACTTCTCTCTTCAGCTGCCCATCTGGTGACTGCAGGACTAAATTATAACATTTTTAATGATCAGTTCTGTTATTTCTTCTTGCAAACAAAGAAAAAACCCAGGATGTGGATGCCAAAGAATCTTTTTGTTATTTCTTTTCCATCATTGAGTAGCAGTGAAGCAGAACATTGCAGAAGTGAAATATTAAACCAGAGAGCATGTTAAGAAACTGCATTTTTTTTCTTTGAGACCAGTACTGAAGTCTTCTTTCAGGATGACTTTTTACTCTTCTGCCACTTGGGCTCAAAAGTTCTTTTTTGGTGGATTTTCAAAAATGAAGTCGCATCTCATGCCCTGCAGTGTGAGATCACAATGTAAGATTTCTTTTGGGTTTCTTTCTTCCCTACTCTCTAAATATTTCCTTTGTAAAGTAAGTCTTAGACATATTGATCATCTGAAGATTTTTAAGTGTTGTATGAATTTTTCTTTAATTTGCTGGAAGGTTCTGTCTGCTCTCATGACATGTAGGAATATTCCATTTTCTGTTGAACTACAGCTGAAACAGTATGGGAAACACCACAATTATAGGCACTTATAACATAGACAATGGGGTTTTGTAGGTACATAGCTGCTCTTCTGTGGCAACGCTGATTGTATCCACAGTGGCAATTGAGAAGTGACAGTGTAACATCTTAGACGCTGCTGTCATACATTAGCCCCTGATTATATGCATATTTGGGAGGACTTTGGGAGATATTGTAAATTACATATATATCTGCCAACTTATTTTCACATAACAAGGTCATTAAGTTCACCCGTTCTTCAAAAAAGCACAGCAAATTTATATTCTCTCTTATTCATAGATATAGAATTATTTTTATGGCTGGATTTTTGGTCTGGAAGGACAGACATCATGTGTGGAGACTAGAGTGCCTGAATATCAACAAAATATAACACCTAGATGTTTACTTAAGGTACTGAAGACTTTATTAATATTACAGCTCTTTTAGATATTTCTAGTCAGTCACTGAGAAACGCTGATTATTTCTGGACAGTTTTACGAAAAGGATCTAATTGATGTTTTGTTGAAGTTTTAATTTCTCAGAATAATGCAAGAACCCAGTCTTGAAGAAAGCATCGTGAAAATGTCTCTCTTTCTTATGCTGCTTTCTTATCCTGCTTCTTTCAGTGCTGTTGGTTCTAAATCTAATTTTCCAATCACTTGGAGTGTCTGTTTTTTGTTCCAGCAATATTGGTATCCAGCTGAGTCTGTGGCAGCTTGAGTAACTGTCTCTGAACTCGCTGTCCGTCTCCCGCCTTTTTTGTTTTTGTGTTTTGGTTTTTTTTTTTTTAGTTTCAGTCATTCTCCTTCCTCTGTCTCAGTTCAAGTTAACTGGAGGAAAAAACCCTTTCATCTTTATAATTTTGTAATATGAAATTTATTTGACAGTTTGTTTAAGGTTGTCCTTTCTCAGTTTCATAGTTTGCCTGACAGTTTTGTGGCTATTGATGACATTTGCTGCTGCTTCCATTTTGTATTGGTGACCTGAATCTTGAATTCATTTAACTTGATCTTCCTTTGGTTTTGTGTCCTCAAAACATTGTCATTTGTTTGACTCTGTTCCTATGTGTATGATGTATCCAAATCAAAGCGGGTTACAAAAGTTATTGAAACACAGATAAAACAGTACAGCCTGAAGTGTTGTTTTATCATTCGGGGCAGTGTTTCTCCATTGCTGTTTTTGCTCCTTGATGATTTTAATCTCTGCAGCTGATTATGAAAAATGCTACTGAGTGATCATTGTTCCTGTAATTGAGTAGCAGTTAAAAATGCTTCCTGTTTGCACCTGTCAGTCTGAGCCTGCGCAAAGACTTACCACCTACAGTTTTGCAGGTGTTTTTTCTGTTTCTTACTTTCCACAGAAGTATAGGACTGCCAGTATTCTTTTCACAACGTTATTGTTTTTATGTTACATTTTAAAATATTTATTTATTGTACATACACTTTATCTTGTCTTTGGACCGGTAACTGCATAAAGGTGTTGTTGATGACTTCACTGAAAATATTTTTATATATGAAAGTATGTCTTTTCATATATATGAAGGCATCATCTTTTGCTGAAATGACGTTTTCTCCTCTCACGAGGACAATGTCCAATATACTGGTGAGCCTTCAATAAATGCTTAAATGTAAGCAGGCTTAATTGCTGTATAAAAATTCATTATAGAATCTATTCATCACCTTACTTCTCCATCATCCATGAGAGTTTATTCGTGATCCTAAAGTAGTTAACTGAATGTATATTTGCTGAAAATTAGAATACTTTGGATATATTTTAGGTAGCTGAATGCACTCAGGTTGCTGAAATAGGAATTTCTGATACTTTAATATAACTGAAATAATATGGAAATAACTGGGGATTAAGTAGCTTCAGGTAATTAATGTCAGTACAGATAGCTGATTTATTTGGAGTAAATACTTGTGGCTTTTTTAACATTTATTTTACAACAAAACTCTATTAAAACACCCATTAACCACCAGATACTTACTAAATTAATGTCTATAGACCACCCCCAAGCATAGGGGGTCTTGGTAACATAAATATAATTAAATTGATTAGTCAGTTTTGCTGAATTTAGTGCTGCTGCCATACTTTTTGATTCTGTCACCTGCGGTGTAGCTGCTAAACAGAACTATTAGCTTTTCAACAGTCACTTTATTTCATGAGATAACTCGGTTTATTCTAATTATACAAAAAAAATTAATAGTGTAAGCTTTTTTTCCTGGTTGTCTCAAAAATGCTACATTGCAAGTGCATTAAAAATGAGATAATGAAAACACTTAGGTTTTGGTCACTTTAAGACATTTCCTTAAAGCTGAGAATTATTTGAACTAATTTGTCTCAAATGTTTTGGCTGTTTTTTCTTGCATATTAATTGACTGAATATAGTTCTGCATTGGATTATTTTGAAGATGCTTGCAAATTTTTATCAGAGTCCCCTTCATTACATTGTCCTGAGACAACTGAAGGAAGTTTCAGTCAGTTCAATGAGAATTAGAATGTTTCAATGTTTTTGTGACCTGGTTCACCATGTGTAATTGGAGAAAATATTTTTCCCTTCTTGTCCTTTACCCTGTCCACTTACATACATGATGTGTTTTAGAGTAGATATGGGTCTTGCTATCTGCTTGTATGTAAGTAAGTCCTTATTTTAGTTTCAGTTGTTTTGTGCTACTGATGCAAAAATCTCATTATGTGCAATTCATAGTGCGCCGGTGAAGGTATATGTTATCTCTGTTTCTTGAGTAAATGAAAACTAACTAATACAGCACAAAAATAAGTTGAATCAGATTCACCTCCCTCGTTCAGATTAAAAAATTTAAATGGATATTCGCAGGAGAGTTCAGAGCAGTCATAGCTGTAGAAACAGAACATCCATCTGCCAGAAATATGACCAAATTTAAATTAGCTTTATTATTGTAACAGCGATATATGGCAGTTTATTTTCCACTAGGGATTCAGCTATTGTATATTTTTTTCCTATGTTTTTTTACTGTTAGTTTTACCAAAAAAAATGGAAGTATAAAAGGAAGGGATTCTGTTCTGTCTGTCATGATAGTAATGAAACTACTAGATAGGTGTGAAGCCTAGTCCTGTTCTGAGAGCCAACGTGAAGCTTGCGCACAATAAAGATTCATTTTAGAGCTTGAGTGAGATTTAAGAAGAGATAAAGAGACATTTGGAGAATTTCCTGGTCTGGAATCTTTGTATTGAATTATGAGTGAGTTTACAATATGTCTCATTTAAGAGATGCATGTTAGTGATAACTGAGCTAGAAAGAGCACAGATTGACTTTCAGTTAGTGAAAATGGTACTTTCATTAAGCATTCCCATTAGGCATTGTTCTGGGTTTGTTATTGTTGCTATCTCTAGCATAATCCTAAGGATTGCATACTGGATTTTGAAAGAAAATAATTTCCATACTAAAGCCACCGGTAGGCATTTGGAAATGCTGCATGTTTTCCTCCCAAAGAGGCAGAATGCTTGTGATCTGCTATCTGGTGCTGTCTTAGTACTTTTCGATATAAGGCGGTCCCTGGTGAATCCTGCTGTGGATACGCGTGCTTTTAGAGCTAAGCTGATGTAACGCCTGCTGCCCTGCTATGGGCTCCTGCCCTTTTCCTTGGTCTGGCTTTGATGCTCCTCTGACCTTGCAGTGTGTGGGGGCAGAGAACCACACTGACAGAAACCCAGCCCTGATTGACTGGTGTTCTGCTGATTTAGTTCTTTCAACTCGCTCACTGCTGGGTCACAGGAATGGAAAAGTTTGGGCACAGAACAACAAAATTTATTTCTGGTAAAAGAGAAATATGTGAGACCTTTTTTCCTAATAACAATTAGTTATAGTAGCTAATACATACTGATTTAGCTTTTCGTATCTGCTAATTTGTCTTGCTTTTAAGCTTAGAAATCAAACTGGACACATTATGGTTGAAAGACTGTCATGATTTTCTTTTACTTGTTACAGCTCTGCGGTAGCTTCTCTAACTTACTCTGGATGATCACTGTGAGCTCAGAGCTGGATGTGTAATATTGTTTCACTGTACTTAAAAAACAGGGTAGGTAATAGCAACAGTTCTTTGTGATTCCAGTTAAGGGTTCAGACTAAGCCAGAAGGCGCAGGTTTTACAGGACTCTTGGAAGACTGTGGTGCAGATGCACTTGGTTTGCACTGAGTCACTGTGGCCTTGCCAGATACAGCTTTCCTCTCTTTGCACCACTTTCATGGCTCTGCATGGTGCACATTTCTCAGAGTAAATGAAGGACTGCTTTGCACAGATGCAAGTAGCAACCTAGGCTGAATTTGTGCAGTGCTGCTAATATGCATCGTAAAACACTCAAATGAACTCACCAGAGACAGTTTCTATCTCAAATTTGTCAGTGCTTAGATTGAGTGATGCTTACATAGTGAGCAGCTATACAGTGTCTGGCTTTGTTGTCATTCATTGTGTGACCTCATGCCTTGCATGCTATTCAGATACTGCATCTTGTGGAAGAAAACTCTTGAGCATATGCCTTGGACTAATATATAATGCATAAGGCTAACAGATCTGACATGCAGCTGTACAGATGCGTGACTCTTGTAACCTTTTCTTTTCCCCCCCCTAAGATATATTTGCTTATATTTTCCAATACTGAAAAAGGAGTTCCCCAAACACTCAAATTCAGTTAAGTAGATATTTTCACTTACACCATCTGTGAAGAATGAACCATTGCAAAAAAATTTGTGCTTCTGGAGGTGCATCAGAACGAGATGAGAATTGCATTTTGTTGCTGATTTCGTTAGCTACTGTTGATAGCAAAAGAGTGTTAACTCAGGGACTTTGCACTTTACTAGACTCCTAGCATATACTCGCAATGAGACTTTCCTGACTATTTTAAAAATGTGTCTCTCCCTGAAACCTCACACCAGGTGTCCCCCACTTTCTTTAACTCTGTGAGAGTTCCGCCTTTTGCTGAGCCCTGAAGGCTATTTCCAAGACCATAAGCAAGAACCAAGCCAAGCAATTAAACTCAGTGCAGTAGTAAATACTGCTAAAGAGTCCTACAAAGTTTTGCTGTGTTCACGTCTCATAAAATTCTGGCTCTTTCCAAATGCTGTTACCACTGAATAGTTTGCTGCATGCCCTGAAGGTCAACACACACTGGTCGTTTTGGACAAAGAGTAGGTAATAAAAAAATTGAGTTTTCTTCTTTTTCAGAATAAGTCTTTTTCCTTAATTTTCTTTTTCTTTTTTGTTAATATATTTGTTATCTCAAATGCAGAGCATGTTATTTCTTCTCCAGTGGCTCATTGTTCAGTGACTATGGTAGTGGACTACAAAATACCCAAAAGACAAAAACATCTCAACTACTGTGTGCTTGATGTGTATATTTGATGACTCGTTCAGTGTTGTTTACTAAAACTCAGACCAAACGATTTATATTACAGCTTCTCAGTTTGTCTATTTTAGCAAAATATTAAATCGCAAGAGAACAGCGGTTACTTTTTTTCTGTGAAGTAAATTGTGTTAATTGTTATTGATTTTAATAGCTGCTGGCATGTCCTAGAGCTCTTATTTAGAACACTAGTAACTGGTGTTTCTCCTGTATGTACATTTCAGACATTAAAAAAAGGGCAGTATTTAATATTACATTTCACACAAATGTGGTCTGTCTTTTTTCAGAAGTCCTGTAGTTTTGTTGTTGAGGGAAATGGCATGTGCTCATTGACCTCATTTTTTTATCTATCTATGCTCGTAATCTTAAAAATTATGGTCACAATTGTTGTTACTCAGATATAGAACTAAAAGAAAATGAATTTTTCCTCTGTTATTGCAAAATTCCTTAAGAACATAAAATAGAAGATTCAGAATTAAAAATTTATTGTATTACAAATAATAAATCCATATTTATTTTCCTGGGATTTGTTTTCCTGCATGTAGTGGTGTTTCCAAGGTGATGAAAATCAAGAGAGCTACTGATACTGTGTAACTTGTGGACTAATATAAGAAAGTTTTAAAAGACTAAATACAGTAATTTTAACTAAAGCATTTTAATGGCACAAGTTTATGTGATTTGGTATGTATGTTAGACTTGTTATATCATGAAAGTGAAGTAAATTAATACTTAAAAGTATTTTATATGCCTTCAGAAAAAATGGATTGGGGAAGATTTTAGAAATATTTAAGATTGTTTTCATATGTAGAAAGACTTGTCTTCTGCTTAGACATGGAAATATCTGGTATGTAATTCTAGCCAGTATGGTTTTGTAAAATTAATCTTTCTGGCTTCTGGAAGTTTATCTACAATATTGGGCTCTTGCAGGGTGTCTCGTAGTTTATTTGTAGACTGTACTGAAGTCTTTGTTTGAGAGATGCTGGGAAATATAATTCTGTATTATAATCAGTTTGGAACTGCAGTTTTCTGCTGTCTGCCCTCACAAGGTACACTCTGACAATAATACAGATGCACTTCTAAAATAACGTAGGTGGCTGTTTACAAGTCTGCAAGCAACCTTCACTCCCTGCAACTGTTTTCAGGGAACAGAGTCAGTGACAGATGCCCTAGAAATAACTAAGCAGAGAGAGAGAGTGTGTTGCTATGGAAGCTATTCTACTTCTTGATGCACACTGTATCATCCAATTTAGAAGAGCTTTGGAACCAATAAAATAGGGTCTTTTTTTTTTTTTTTTTCTAAAATTTGCCTTTGGGGGCAAATCCTGTGAATCAGCCTAAGCAAGTTGAGAACTCCAGGAGCCAAAAAAGAAGTAATCTGATATTTGGTGTACCTACTCAGCTACTTTGCAGCCACTCTGCAGCTTTCCAAGGCTGTGTTAGTGTTTGTTGTCTGTGCATATTCTGAGTGGTAAATTGCAGTTTTGTGGCAGTTGAGATTGTACTTCTGGTGCAGACTTAAGGAGAAGTCTTGTACTACTGTGGGCAACTTCTGTGTGTCAGTTTCCCAGGAACAAATTAATGGTTTCTTTCTCCCACAGGCTGTCTAATCCTTTTAGACTGTAACTGCGGCTGTGCAAAGCTTCTTTTAATGTCTTTCTATGTCTAGTATGATGGGACTCCATTCTTAAACTACTGGAATATGAACAGCAATGACTGAGTCAGAGCCATTGCCCCCCCCTTAGCCTCCTTTCCCCTACCCCAAGGCTAGTGCAAGATGGGAAAGAAGGATTCTTCCTTTTCTAAAAGATGTGCTTTTGCATGTTCTAAGCTTATTTTTGATGCAGTAAAATTGCCAGGTTCCAGTGTACTGGAGGGTAGAGAAAAAGAACTGACTGCTGCATTGGAGCTAAGGGAGAAAAAACCAACATCATTGGGTTGTTAAACATTTATGTTTGGGACTTTTTTAAAGGTTGTGTGATCTATATGGTCTCTTTCTCTCCATTTTTTTCCTTTCTGCTGGTTCTGAGGTGAATATGGTAAATTCCCATTACAAGGTTTATGTTTTCGTGATGCTGAGTACCTGCTGGTTTTTCTGAGCAGGTAATATTTGGAATTTCCCAGTAGAGGCTAGCACCAGTTTCTAATTAAACTTTAAAATAGCCAAAGCAGTTCTGTTTTAAGTATTTGGAAGGATATTTACAGTATCTAAATAATTACTTGTGCTGTATAGGAGATACTGTTGTGATGTACGTTGAACAGACCTTATAATTAGTCCCCTAGGGAACTGAATGAAAATGTGACTCCATTTTGCACTTTCAGATAAAATGTGGCCTTGCTAATTAATCAGTTTTAAGAATACCAGGTACTGTCACATAAAACTCGCCGTTAATGCTGGGACAAAGGTTGACAACTTTTGCTAAGAATACAAATGAAGGGGAGAACAGAAATGATTAAGCATTCCCCTACTTGAAAGTGATTTTTATTTAAACCTATCCTCCCTGTTTTATATAACTGCAAGCTTATTAATGGCTTAAAACTTCTTAACAGCATGCTGTTAAGTAGTTTGGCAGATCGCAAATGTTACTTTAAATGAGCACTTAATAACACTGAGTTAGTGACTTTTTACTGTAGTTAGCAAAGTACTAATACTTCCAGTGTAAAGTAACATTGTGCAATACTGTGGCATGTAAAAAATGAAAGACATGTTTTCTTCAGAGCAGAAATCCAAAGGTGGAATACAGCATAGCGTTCCCTCTCTATTGTTACTCCTGGCAATTTTAGCTGCAAGCAGACATCTGTATCTCATTTCTTGAAAATGTGTGAAATATCTCAACAACCTCTCGCTCACACTTAAGCTATCTGGATGAATTATCTGTGTTACAGTATAAGCAGAAAGGAAGGGAATAATTGTAACTGCAATTTCAGCTCTTCACTGAGCCACAGCAGATTTATTACACTTTATCAGGAATAACCTTGCACACTGAATAGTAAGTTTGTAGCTCAGTAATAAGCATCCTCTATAGTTCAAGAATGGTGTTTTGATTTCTAACTACCTGAAGCAGCGGTGGCAGAATAAACATACTTGTCAGTGCCATCCGTATTCCTCGTACCTTTACCATGACAGACTAATGTTTCAGGATACCAAACTGATGTCCTGTGTCAGCAAAGGTTTTGTTACACCTTTAGCTAACTAATACAAACTAAAGACAAAAATTACTTTGATGTTATACAGTTAAAGCTATAACAGCAAGAGAAAAATGAGTGCTATACGAACTATATATGTAGGGGAGTCTCTGTGTATATACAATGCATATACTTTCTGCATTAGGAACGTGTCTCCTGGAATGCACCATGTCAGATCAGAAGGAACTGTCAAAAAAATTCTGATAACATCTTAAGTTGTGCAGCTCAAATCAATTTCTCATGGTCTCCAGAGCCTCAGTGCATTTGGCTTCATGGCTCTGCATCTTATTAGCCACTCTGTTGTTCTTAGTGCTGTAAAAGCATTTCATAATTTTTTATCACTAATTAAGAATTAGGCAAGTAGGTGCAGCAGTAGTCAACACTTTGGTAAATATGACTTGGCGCTACCACCTTAAGGTGGATTCCATATTACATCTGCTTTCAATTAGTAGGTGTCAGGCCCTAAGTGCAGCTCTTTCCCCTATCCTAAGACTTTGGCTGCTTGTACTCAAAGCCAGCTTTGATGTGGTGCAGCTGTGTAACCTTGGATCAGTGAGAAAAGCACTGGGACTGGGAAACCATCATGGAGACTGCGCTGGTTTTGCCTGAGAAGGGGTTGATTCTCTTCACTGTGGGGGTCAGGGACCTTTCCAGCTTCTCATGCTCTGTGGGGGTTGGTGGGAGGCTGGGGAGGCGGGGCCATGGCCGGGGCAGCTGACCCCGACTGGCCAATGGGGTGTTCATTCCATACCATGTGACACCATGACCAGTATATTAAGGGAGGCAGTTTGCAGCTTGGAAAGGTGTGGTGTCGGGTGGTGAGTGGCTGCACTGTGTGTGGTTTGTTTCGGTGGTTCATCCCCTTCCCTCACCACCCCAGGTTTTGCCCCTCTTGTTGTTTTCCTTTCCATTGGACTTTTGTTGTTGTTTATTTTAATTATTAAACTGTTCTTATCTCAATCCACGAGCCTTACCCTTCTGATTCTCTTCCCCCATCCCGCCGGTGGGGGAGTGAGTGAGCGACTGTGTGGGGCTGAGTTGCTGGCTAAACCACGTCAGAGACCTAGTTTTGCTTGGGAATTGCTTTCCTAAGCTTTCCCTGTGCTGGGCCATTTACCTTGCTGATCCTGATCTTGACCCACTGACTTGACTCCCTGGCTTGAACCCAGATCTGCTGTGTCAACATGGACTTGGGTGGCAGTCACTGAAGTGTGCCTGACCCTGGCTACTGTTTCTGGACAGCTCTGTTCTCCTTGCTTAGGCAGCATGGGGTTGTCCCCATTGTCAGCAAGGACACTGCCTGTACCTACCTTGTCACACTCAGCTCCTGGCTGGGACCCCAGACCTGCTGCTCCCTGACTATAAAGACCTTCTTGAACAGGTTGTGGTTGTGGCAACTCTGAGGAATTTTGTTATGGGAATTAACCAATATTTATTTCTTAGTATTTTTGAGACATTGCAAATGACTTAGAGATGTGATGTTTTATGCTTCTCAGAAATGAGTTTTATAATATTTGTTTTATCTCCCAAAGCTTTTGGTACACATTTGTGTGTATAATCCTTACTGGCAACCTCCAAGAAGCACTGCGTGGCCCACTTCTCCTCCCCAGCCTTTGTTATATAAAAATGGTTTGGTTTTGAAGATATAGAGAAACTGCATCTCTTATGGTAAGATTTTGAAAACAAAATGGCAGTTATTCAGAGAAGCTTGGAGAGGTAGAGGATATAAAGAAATTACTGTGGAATTAATCAGTGGGAATGCTATGCAGTGTGGACCTGTATAACCTGTATATGTAAACTGTCTTTACAGTATATATGTGGATAGATCATGTTAGTCTCACTGCTTTGTTGTATTTATAATGTATATTTCAAACATCAGTTTTGAATTTAACTTTTTTTTCCCTCCTGTTTAAATAGAATTTCTCAGGACACATGAATTCTTACTGTATTTCAAAATACTACCGGTACAATGAGTTCTCAATGTGGATGGCTCTAAACACTATTTCTGTAGGTAGGCTACAAAGGACTCAGATTCCAGTATCCACCAGAATTATCTGGATGTTAATGGTGCGGTGCTGTGACAATTTGAAAGTTCATCTATATTTGTGATGAACAACATTCTTCTGACTGTAGTATTCTTTGTTGCAAGGTAATATGCTGCAGAAGAAATGCCTGTTCGATATTGGATTGAATCACTATAGTTACAAAAGACCAAAAGAAAATCTCAAATTAGAATAATTTGTCATTTTATTCACTCCAATTAAAAGTGTGTTTATTTTTTGTATATGAACTTAATTTGTTAGTGCATGTCAGTTAAATGAAGAAAAAAATTTTGACAGCAAAGGGAGAATTTTGTTTTGTGTGGCAGTGCTTGACATGAATAGGATAATTTTTTTTTTTAAAATTGTAAGCTAAGACTGTGTGTGCGTGTGGACACACACACTTTTTTATAGATGCACAAGAGTACAATACAAAAAGCTGTTTCTGAGAAGCTGAGCCAAGCTTGATTGAGCAGACTTACTGGCTTAAACTTAATTTGACATAGGGAACAGATGCTGTACAACAAAAGGGCATGGAATAGGAAGGGGACTCACCAGGCAGGTAAACAAGGCTGAGGAGAGAGAGTGTGAGACATTTCATTTGAACAAAGTCTTGAACACACATGTTCTAACTGTGAAGGTTGAACGTCCTTTGAGGTAGAAGGGATTTACAGATTCTGACATGCCATCCTGAAGCAAAAATAATGCATGTTTCTTTTGATAGCACTGTCTCTGCCTCATCTGAGACTTTCTACTTCGTAAAGAATATTAATCTCCAGTTATTTATTCAGGAGCACAGGCACTGTCTGACTATGTAAAATCATTTTCACATACTCAGGCAGTGATTGCTCTTCAGTTGTCCCTCTCTAATATTTCTTCTTTTGTCTCAAATGTGTGTTTACCGCAAGGAAATAGGGAGAGGATAAAAAAGTTAGAAAGAAAAAGGCCAAAGCCTTATCTAGTTGTACATGAAAAAAGCTTTTAGGAAGGAATTTTGTTGAAGGAGAAAGGGCTGTGAAAAGCCTTTGCTGAATGGTTTTAAAGGGTTGTAGCTGCCTTCTGCCTGTGTTCCAACAGATAGGTCAGAAGGCTGAAATTGGTGATCTAGACAATAAGTTGCTCTTTAAAAGGAGTGTCTTTATTAAACTTGAACTACCTTTCAGATCTTTCATTTGCTTGATTCTGCTGAATTACTGACTCAAAGGATTTATTTATTTATAGTTGTGTGCTCACTTGGCACACACAAGTGATAAAGCCGCAGAAGAGCTAACCAGAGTTTTTTGACTACTTGTGCCAGAATCTTTCCTCCTAAGTCTCAGTGCAGAACTGTGTACTAGCTTTCTGTTGTACCTCTGAACTGCATGAAAAGTACTAGACCTACACAGATGTCCATGAGGAACAATATTGAGAAAACTATCACTTTATGTATGTTTCGTAAAGAAGGTGAATTTGAAGAAGCGCCTTGTTGAGACTCAGACCGTTGCTGTTGGTGATGGGGGTATGACAGTGAAACCAGGCTGGCTGTTTAATCTAATATGAGTTGGCTGGGATGGCAATATTTAAGAAAAAACAAAATACAGCAAATTTGAGATCACCAATGTAGAGAGACTTTCAATCTGAGAAGTTTTGAATTTAATTTCAGATCAAATGTTGGTGTGAGGCTTATGTAGGATCTGATTCATTATTACTGTCAAATACCTCAAGACTAGCCAAATTATTTAAGACAAGCTGCTCTCCTGCCTTCCTCTTGAAGTCCAATGTACAGTAAATTCTGTGAAACACAAAGAATACAAGCTTCAGATAACTTTATATATTAAAGGATGGTGCATTGTCTAATCCCTGACAGAGGTTCTTCACCCTTATATTAAATTCAGTTTGCCTTACCTATTAGATGAAGAGGTTGTGTGATGATGTAGCAGGCTTATGCCAGAATAAATGTTTTAGTGCTTGTTCTGTATTTGGAATTCTTGGCTTCCAGCCTCTTAGTTGTGTATTGAGTTCTGCTGATGTGGTTGCAGTTGCGAGCTTACCACAAGGAGCCAGGCCACTGCTTTAGGCCACCCCAGATTCTCTGGGATGCTACAGTTAGTATTACTGTCTCACCATACTTCCCAGTCTACTTCAGCAACTTTCTCATGACTTTGTAGGTTGTTTTTTTTTTTGTTGTTGCCATACAACAGTTTTTGAAAAGGTTCTAGGTAGGGTGGATCTCTTTCTAACTGTCCTGGTTTCAGCTGGGATAGAGTTAAATTTCTTTGTAGTAGCTAGTATGGGACTATGTTTTGGATTTTTGCTGGAAACAGCAGTGATAGTGTGGAGATGTTTTGGCTGTTGCTAAGTAGCGCTTACACTGGTCAAGGACTTTTTCAGCTCCCCATGCTCTGCCGGGTGCACAAGAAGCTGGGAGGGGGCACAGCCGGGACAGCTGACCCAAACTGACCAACGGGCTATTCCATACCATATGGCGTCATGCTCAGCATATAAAGCTGGGGAAGAAGAAGGAAGGGGGGGGACATTTGGAGTGATGACGTTTGTCTTCCCAAGTAACCGCTACGCGTGATAGAGCCCTGCTTTCCTGGAGATGGCTGAACACCTGCTGCCCATGGGAAGTAGTGAATGAATTCCTTGTTTTGCTTTGCTTCCGTGTGCAGCTTTTGCTTTACCTGTTAAACTGTTTTTATCTCAAACCATGAGTTACCTCACTTTGACTCTTCCGATTCTCTCCCCTGTCCCAGCAGGGGGGAGTGAGCGAGCGGCTGCATGGTGCTTGGTTGCTGATTGGGGCTAAACCACGACACTAACCATAATTAGTACAACTGAGAAATAAATGCATTCCACGAGGGTTTTTTTCTTAATAAACATGTGTTGGGTAATTCATGGAATATTTTTGTCTTTTTTGTAACCAGAGGGTATAATCAGGGCCTGTTTGTAGCACTATATTTGGATATCCAGGGGAAAATCATTACATATGCTATATAAAATTTAAAATCTCCATAACAGGAAAAGGTGAGTTGCATGGGATTTCTGTCTTCTAAACTGAAATGAAGCTACATCAACGAAGTATTGTTCCCTATATATTTTACAACATGGAGAATACAGACGATGCTGATAAGATTAGCAGTGGAAAGTTATGTATCCCAAACTAGCACTCTTTTTTTTTCTTCCCTTCCATTAAGACAAGCTGATTTTTTTTCAAAGTCTCTAAAGATAAATGCAATCTCTTATGCCAGGTTTCAGCCCCTGAAAAAACTTTTTATTTAGTAATAAATCCACTGGAAAAGAGGTTTATGAGAAAAGTGCTGACACAACCTTAAGCACTGTGGCACAATTAGTTTAGCTGCAGGTTTGTTGTAATCCCAAAACAATAACAGAAAATTGTCATGTCAAACAAATTCCATCTGTCCTTTGTATTGTGCAGTCCCTGGATTATAACTCTTCACATATTATTATGTCCTCTTCAATCAAGCTTTCTAATATCAAAATTGCATCTAGCTTTTTAAGTAAGTACTTCAGTACAGATACTCCAAGTAGAGAGCGAGTTAGCCAAAGACAAAGCACCAAATAAATGCATCTTAAAGGAGATACCAGCATTCATGTATGTACTACTCTCAGTGGTATGTAGCAGTTCCTTGGGGTTTTTTTAAACTTCTTTCTGGGTTGAGAAAACAGTACCATATTTAAGATGAACATTGACCAGACTAAGTCCTATTATATCCTTGTTAAAATAACATGAAGTATTAAGTGGGCAACAGTAACTCCTCTGTCTTCCTGACCAGCCCTAAGAACAGATGAAAAAAGTGCATTTAATTTTGGTATAATTGTTTAAGCTATTCATCACCACCATGACCAAATGCCAAAAGGGGTACTAAAATATTTTTGCTGGATCAATGAGGGGGAGAGATGACTGAAAATCTGCCAAATCTGTATCAGATTCCTTCACTTCATCATTCTCGTACGTTACCATTTAATATATCTTGATATACTGAGCCTCATATTTCTAAGACGTGCAGAGGGAATATTTTCATGACAGAGCAACACTCTGAGATTGAACTTATCTGAAAGGGATATATTTTCTTACTCTGTTTTTGTAGAGGCAGCATAAAAATCTGTGATAAGAAAGAGGCAGAAAATAGTATATTATTGTAGGAAATAGAATCCTGTTCTGAGAAAAGAAGAGGAAATTGCCTTCTCTCTGCAAAATTTTTTCGCTTACCATTCCCATAGATGCAAAACCTAGGAAAAGTTTCTTTTCTTTCCAGGAGAGAAGAGGTGAAGAAACAAATTGATACTTTGAGTGCTTAGTTAAATGTTTTATAAAGAGTTCAGGTGTTACTCCAAAGCTATAAACTGTAAGCAAGCTAAATAGGTGAGTGTTGAGAAGTTTGCATTTTCATTGCCATTCCTAGCATTGGCATCCCTTGAGTTGTGTTAGGTGTGTGTGGCTGTGACAGTTGCAGCTTTGCAGTGGTGAATCAATTTCTTTCCATTTAGACAAGGACTGTTTCTGTCCCTGTGAGACTGACACTTAAATTCTAGCAATGACTTTAGGAAGAGGACAGTAACAGTCGTCATGTAAGGTTAATGTTTTAAGAACATCTGTCAGAATATTTAGCATGAGGAGATTTTAATGTTTTTCCAAAGTTCTGGCCTTTAATGCCATTGTCACCTGGAGGGAACTAGAACTAGGTGTGTAGACTCTGTCTTTTGTCTGCTTAGTTGGTGGCTTATTTTCTACCCTAAGTGTAAAAGAACTTAAGCAAACTGATATGTATAAGTACAAATTTTCACACTGATGAAGTCAATGGAATCATGTTTTCATAAATGTACTCAATAGAACAATTTTTTTCCTAGGGTTTTGAGACCTTCCTTTTTATCTAAGGCAAAATCTAGCAGTAGCTAGTTGATTGGTAGATGCTGATATCCCTTAGAAAGGAGTAGGATGTAATTTGGTTCTGACCAGAATGTGATCACATATTTCTCACATACATACATCTCTTTATACAGAGCACATCGTCCTGAGTTTCTCTTCTCATATCTTTTAAAAATTCAGGCGCTATGGTTTGAGTTCCTCATCTAAACTTGGCATATGGGATTGATTGCCTTGTCACCTGGCTGTACTTCCTGATGATACACAGTAGTTGTGTTGCATACAGTTCTTCATGGGCTGTGCCCTATTTTTCCACACTAATGTGTTGTTTCATTCTTACTTTTTCCCATTTTTAATTTCAATTCAAGTTGGAAAAGAACTCAGTAAGGAGGTACTCATTGGACAAGTTTATTATCGCAAAGGAACCAAGAGTCCCTTTGGTTTCTTCATTGCATGCTAACGGTCTTAATGTTCTGAGACTGAATGCTGCCTCCTTCCTATGAGAGAACAGATAAATGGTTACAGCAATACTAGATGAGGCTGCAGTACTTACAGCTGTTGTGCAAAAAAACATTTTATGTGTTCAACAAATGGGGATGGATACTTAGCAGAATGTGTGTGTGTGTGGGAGCACTAGTTAAAAATTCCCCCAGTGAGCTTTTGTTTTGAGTGTTTGGCAGAAACAAAAGAGCAGTTTCCATAACCAAATGTGTGCTTGTTGAGAATGAACTATGTTTATACAAAGGCAAGAATCCAAGCTCAAATAATGACTTTTCCTTTATGATAATGCATTTCTCTTGTGAGGTTCCTTCACTTGTGTTATCTATGATCTGCTCCATTCTTACAGCCCATATGAATGCAAAAACTGAGACCTAAAGCAGAGGATTCTGATGAAAGCTAGAACCTAAGCTGCTGTAGGGGAATATGCTGGAACATATGTGTCTCTTAAAACACCTCAAGAATGATATTGCTCCACTTATCCAACATGTAATTCTATTTTATTTAGATTGGTTTAAGCGTGTGATCAATTCTGACTCTATCCTCTTTATATCTATGTAAATGACTATTCATGTGATATGAGGTAGGGAAGCAACTTGCTGTATTTTTCTCCCTGATTCAGAGAGTTTTCCTACAAGGTTTTTGCAAAGGTACGTAAAGGATACCAGTGACATGGTTAAGTAACACAGCACAAAGCTGCAGTTCTACCAGTCATCATGACTAAACATAATGAGTTCTCAGGGCTAACATAAGGAATAGATGAGTTTATGGAAATAAATGGTTTGCTGACACCATTATGTGATAACTTTCCTCAGCCTTTAAAGTAATGGGAAGATGAATTAGCAGTTGTCCAAGTGTTTCTTCAGTAGGATACTAAGAGGCAATTGAAGGTGGTAAATATAGCAGCAGCACCTGTTGAAAACAGCATCTTTAATCTTTCTGCTGTAACTAAAGCAGTTTTACTCTACAATTGGAAGAGAGGTGATAGCTTATTCAGTGTAAAATGTAGGGATCAATACTGGTACATATTGCAGGCTACAGAAGGTTTCTGCAGTCAGTGTAAGGGGGCACTAGTAACTGCAGAGGACCTAGTAGCTGGAATTGTCTACCTGTGTTTGAATTGCCTTATATTTTCTTGCTGTGTGAGTGAACTGTACTCTTTACTTCATTTTCTTACTCCTGAGCTAGTGTAGTAATTAGAAAGTAACATTACCTCCTCTGCAAAGAGGTTGTTCTTCCTGCAGTGTGCCATCCCTGCCAGGTCTGCTGTTAGACAGTTTCTCCTCAACTAATCAGTAGCCTGCAAAGTAGCAGCACATACATTGTTCAAAAGTATCATTTATTTGTGTTGGTCGCCTCCCCTTATCTGGGGGATGTGATTCATCAGTTCTTTCCCAGCCAGGCTCGGCCTGTCCGCCATCCCTTATTTATATTGCTGGTAAATTGTTTACAGGCAGACTGAGTATACTTGACTCTGAAAGCCTGGAAGCTAAGCCAAACCCACTACTGCTGCAGGTAGCTCTTCTGCAACAGAGAAATGAACTTTATTACACAGCCAAGTGGTGAATGGTTGTTGAGGGCTTTGGATGTGAGTCATCTGAGATCAGTTGTTCTGTTTTGCTGAGTAAAGCAGCAGGGTTGAGCTCAAAGTTTAGGGATGGTAGGTTGGAGGGAGAAAGAGAAAGATTAAGGGGAGGCAGTTATCTTTAGCTTTAGTGGTAGTTATGTGGCTAAATTCCCTGGTGGGGCTTGAGAACCTTGGTGCTTCCCTACAGTCTTTTAAAAGAAAAAAAACCAACCAAAACCAACCTTATACCAAAAGCAGAGATTCAAGAGCTCTTCAAATTTAGAACTGTTATTTCTTAGTTCTATTTAGCTGGGATACTATGGGAAAGCCTGTAACTCCATCACTTTTAATTTCTTTTTTATTTTTTAAATCACTGTGGATTTCATTCTTCTAGGCAATTTCAAGAGAAGGTTTTTCTTACATTGCATGAAATATCTTATGCACTTAGTGTACGTCTCAGTAAAGTAAGTAGCAATGTTGAAAAAATTTATAAAATTTTATTATGGCTGGAGAAGATACAACCTTGAAAAACTAACTGAATTTTTCCTGGGGACTAAAGGAACAGGGGTACAGGAAGCACATAGGAATGCAGGGCACGGGAATATACTGTCCTGGGAGAGAAGGAAGTGCCAGATGGATAAGGTATTTTGATATTTCTTTTAAAAAAATGGATGCGCTTGTATGATCTGAGAAAGATGTGGGGCACTTCAGGTTTATTCAGAAAGAGATTTATCTGTGAACTTTTCTATGTCTATCAGAGAAATGCCAGGTTTGTAAACCAGCAAAGCCAGCAGAATTTTGTAGTCGTTTGCACTCATCCCTCATTTTTCTCACAGAAGTGTAATTTCCCAAGTGGACAGTGTCCTTAAAGATGTGTAGTATAAGAGTGTGAAAGTGTCTGTCTAGAAACCTTTAGCTAGTAAATCAGTCTGTTTCACTTTTTTCTTATGTGAAGCCATTTATGTCCTGATGGAGGCTCACCTGCCCAGCCATACTAGCTCATTTGAAAATGTTATGCAGCATGTGTGTGTGTGATGGGTGAAATAGCTTAGATGAAAATGCATTTTTAGGTGACTGAGATAGAACTTAGTCTCTGAAAATGCCACTACTTTATCAGGATGCAAGGTGAGCTTGTTTTCAGAATGTGTTTTTATTTTAGTGATTCTTTTGGTTTTATATTCAGACATGCTGCCTTCCTATCAGGCAATGGAAAAAAAATCTGTCTACAGAGAAAAGCCTTTAAGTAATTGAACTAGATATGTGGAATCAGGTGTGACACATTTGCATCCTAACCTTACGTCTTGTATATTTAAGAGTGGCCAGAAACAGGTGGGCATTTTTGAACTGACAACTCTCTTCCATTTTCACTTCCCTTCCCCTGCACAAAGTTACAAAATTAAAACTTTGCCTCATGATCTTCTTGAAGAAAATGAGATAGAAAATGAGATCAAATATAAGATACAAACTATTTTAAAACAATAGTACAGAACTCCTTAGCAATGCTGCAGAACATGTACCTAATTAGGGTGAAATCATACTGTTTGCAAGCATTTGTACTCACTGGCTGTTCCAGTGCTTGATCGTGGTGGAAAGGGAATGTTATTAGCTAACACTTTAAATTTTTTGCCTCTGATGATTATAATGGCAGCTGTGATTTGCCTGCTAGACTTTTTTTTTTGTCTCCTCCCCCTCCCCCACCCCCCAAAATAAAGCAAGATCAGAAAATGCATGGGACTTGTATTTTAGCATACCTCTTCTCCTTTTTTCCTTCCCCCACCAGTCATTGTGCTATTATGTGCCATGTCGGAAATCCTGGTCTGTTGGCTCAGGCTTCTCTGAGGGACAAAGCCCAAGTGTTGTATCTGTGTAGTGTGCCCAGTGCCCTGCAGAATCACTGATACATTTTAGCTGTAAAGTCTTGTACCCCCTCCTGCTCTTGGTGCATTTGCTTTAGATTGTATGCCTAAGATTGTGTTTTCTGGCTGGAGTTTACTCCAAACAAAAATAGTTTGCTTTTCTATAGTTTTCTTAGTGATCTGCTTTTCCCAGTTGCCAAATAGTCTGTAGACAAAATCAGAAGAGCTCTGAATTTCAGTGTGAAAGTTCACATTGAACTGGCAACCTGACAGCCTCTGAGAGCTTGTGCTGTTTTGATATTTGGCTAGAGCTTAGTGAAATAGAATATAAGTAATGCAAGTTGAAAACATGTCACAAGTGGTAGACATTTTGAAAAGATGTTCTGCATCTGAAAGCAGAGGCTGCACACCTATGCTAGGTTCTTTGTCTAGAGAAAGAGTAGTTGGCTGCTTCTGCTGAGTCTTGAGCTGGTTCAGAGCCCAATGCCCTTTTTCTCAGCAGTGGGTCAAACATAAGGCAGAATCTGACTCCAGACTTCACTTTGGACATTTCCAGCTTTAATGTCCTGTTCTTGCATCCTTGTTTTCTCTAAAATCCACATTTCCCAAGCATGTTGAGAATAAAAATATTCTTACTGTACCAGTCCTACGAAGAATGAGGATCTTCTTTCCAGGTGGTAGCTAACTGGCTCCACTTGCCTCCTGACTTCCAGAGTCTTCAGCTGCTGGCTGTGCAGCTGAGTCTTTAAAGGACTGCAAATGTAAATGAAGAAAATACCAGCATCCTATTTGCTGTACTTCTTGCCTATACTGATCAATCTTCTTTTAAAAGTATTTAAGTGGTGTTGGTTATGAACAAATGAAGAAGAAAGTACTAAGGAAAGTTACAATTGAACTACTTCTGTGAACATCCCTATCTCCCTTTTCATATTACTCAAATCTTGTGTGATGTAAGATTTGAGAACAATAAAATAATTTTAAAAACCCACCCCAACCTGTCATGCAATTAATCTGACCAATGTCCTGAAAGTTTATGCTATTTTCTAGTATTATGAATGCTTAAGATGGCGATATTTTACTGTGTATATATCTACTGATTTGATTTTTTTAGGGGCTCTCCCTAAATTTTTCCTATGTATTTATATGGTAGACAAGAATAATCCAAAACAGAATTTATTGTAGTCTTGGCCCTTAAATTTTTATAAATATGCATCTCCAGTGCAATATTTGTTACAGCATCTTTGGGACCGTGAATAATATTTGCTGTAAGGGTTGGTTTGTTTGTTTTTCCTAACTAGGTTCTGAGTTTGTATTACATATGAGGAATCATAGAATCATTTAGGTTGGAAAGGACCTTTTGAGATCATCAAGTCCAACTGTTAACCTGACACTGCCAAATTGTGTTACCTGCTGAATTTTTTTATAATATCTTTGCTTGTGCAGGACCTTTGAAGGAAATTACCGAACCCTGAGGTTGCGCTTGGACAAAAATGACATGCATTACTGAAGATAATACCAAACTCTGTAAAGACTGTGATCAAATATCTGTGTTAGCGACATGCTCTTAAGTTTCTCCTGAGCAGTTGGTAATGACTATTTGTTTCATTGCTGGAGAAAGACAGTTTGGAAAATGAGGAGAAAGGAGAGACAGAATTAGTGCCAATCCTTGCTGCATCCTTACACAAAACAGCAAATGCTGAATTTCCTGTCTTTGTTGTGTCAACTCTTCATGTTGCTGACTGCTGTGAGTGGAAGTCAAGGATGTGATTCCAAAATATTATTATAATAGTTTAAACAAAATAAAAAAAAAAAACTCACTAGAGTGCATCAAAGAAACCACTGTGGTAAGTGTATCTGAACTGATATGAAAGTACACTTTAGATCCTTTTAAAAAAAAAAATCTTGAAGTGACAATTTTACAGAAAGTGGATGATCTACGCTTAAGGAAAGGTCTTGTATGACTTCATGCTCACCGGGGGCTTGTTATGGGCCTGAGGTGTTACTAAAAATTATTAGTATCAATTGTTCAAACTAGAATTCAAATTCTGCATGGATTTATGATATATAACTTGAACAAAGTCAATCACGTGTGAATACTCACTTCATATGTGAAGAAAAGTATATTTTCAAAGTATTTCTTCAAAGTGTTATAATCCATCTTTTAGGGAGAGTGTACAAAGATTGTTGTATGCTTTGTATTATGGTAACATTAAATAGAAGCATTGGGGGAACTGGATGTCTCCCTTTCTACTTTAAATATTTGTTTCAGTTTACACGAATGTGGCAATGTTAAAGCATGAATAACTTATTTGAGCCTAGCTGTCTTTAAGTAAAATCAGCTCTAGAATAAATGTCCTCAACAGAAGTCTGTTCAGGGAAGAAGTCTTTCAGGTTGATCTTTAAAGATTTAATCACAATATGTTGATAAAAATAATACAGTTAGCGGCATTATTTTATAGGATTTTGTTTGGAAACTTTCATAGTCATCTTTTATTTAATGATCTTCTTCATGTTGCTAGTGAATTTGAAACTAATATGGTGCAAGGAGCCATATAATCTTGCGCTATTTTACTCTAAGCTTTTAAAAAATTAAGCAGGCTGTGTTCACAAGAGCAGGAGTAGCTAAACTGTACCAGAAGCCACTTATTCAATGGAATTTCTCTTTTAGAATGGTCAACAAATCATGTCTTAGCACTGTGCAAGTGCATGGGGGACGTCTTGCTCCTTGCAAGCATATGGGGAGGTTCCATGGAAAAACAAAAGTTTAAAAGAAAACTCTATAGAAAGCATTTTTTCTGCAATAATGTAACTATTATGGCTAATGTCATGATCAAAACCTCCAGTAGCTCCTTATCTACTTAGAGTGTTTTCAAAAAGAAAGGAATTGAAAATTGCTTTTTTTCCTCGTTTTGCTCCTGGAATAAAATTGTGTTATGCTCTATGCTGTGCTTCATTAAACAGTTGCTCTGTTTTACTCTGGAGATAGTTTTATGTGTGTACTGCGTGAAATGATCCCTTGCTAGTAGCAATCTTTATATAGTGATTTAACAAAGGTTAGTAACTGTTGCCTCTAGTTTACAGATGGAGAAAGTAAGATGTAGAGCATTATGTGCCCAATAGCAGCACTTACTGGGTCGTTTTTTCTTTAAAAATTTTCCTTTCCTGCTTCCTGCATACAGAAGGTACTGAATTTGGTAACTGGAAAGAAAATATCACTGACAGAACTGGAAGAACTCATCTTTTCTTTCAAATTACATATGCTAAATATGCAGTTTTGAAGTTCATGGCAAGATAGTGGCCATTAATGCTTAGAGAGATTTATTTAATGCATGCAATATTGTTGCCATTTTCTGCTACTTTGCAAATTTGTCTTTCCTAAACTTTTTTGTAGTGTTTACCTAAAGTTTTATAGAAAATTAAGTGGAGGTTCCTTTTGCTGTAGCCATATTTTAAAGAACCTATGCCTACTGCCTCAAGTACCCTGTTATAAAAAATATAGATGATTATGTTTTTATAGTTAGAGAGGTAATGATTTAAATAAGGGCCAAAGTCAAGAGTTGTGAGATTAATTAGAAAGTAAAAGCAGTGACTCTGCTGCCCATATGTTTTACTTTTGTTGCATATGAAGTAGGTGGCAAATTTACCAGTCATTTCTCATTCTTGAGGAAGAAAAGTTCCTTATTATAATTACCCTGCCTAAATTCCTGAGTGCTTTTAGCAACAGCTGTGTCCCATAGATTGAAATTACAGGTTGATGAAGGAAAAAAAAATATCTGTAATTTCAAGTCACTTATGTTAAAATAGCTGAATGTGTTTTATGCATAGACTTCAAGATCTTTAATTTTTTAAGAGTTAGTTCATGTTTTTCTTGACTTTTGGCTTCCTTGCTCCAGAAACAGAGCACTGATGTGCTGAAGATAATATTCTAAAATAGCACCATTTCCCCTTTTTAAAAAAAACAGTTCTACACCTACTACGTGTAATTTTTTGGGGATATTTTTCCCAAATGACAATAAATGTTATGACTGTAGAGGAGGAAAATACAATGGTTCTTCTTCAGCAAAATACAGGTGAAGGTGACCGTGACCCAGAGTTCTCTCCTGCATTTTGAGTAACCACACAAATCACAGAACAACTCATATTGGAAGGAACCTCAGGTTTTAAAATAACTGAGTTTGGGTAAGAAAAAGGTATCAGAACTGAATCAAGGGCTGTTGCTGTTTTCAGTTATTTCCTCCCTTGTATCCTATTTAACAGGTCTATGGATTTTAACATATATCTAAAACAAATCTCACATTTTAATTGCACAGAGGAATGCAAAGAAACAGGTGGGAAGGCAGGTGTTTTCCTGCTATAAATTTTTTCTGGTGATTGGTGATTCACTTGTACTTCTCTCCATGTCAGTAATAGATGCTATTTATAATTCCAGGTTGAGAGAGGGCCACCTGTCTCCCTGAGCTGGCGTGTCTTGTGTAATGTATCTTACAAATACATCTATCTCTTGCAGCAAAATTTTGGTTCACTTACTGTAAGGTTTATTATTTAAAACAAAAGATGCTTAGTCTTAGAATATATTTAAGTCTATAAATTGATCCACTATAAATTTGCCACTTGCAAAAGACAATGACATAAATTCTGATCAGAATGTGATCTTAACCCGGTGCTGTATAGTTCATGTCAGAATTTCACCAGACTTGATAGGAAAGGTGGAAGACAATATGATGATATACATGGTACAATTACTGTTTATAATTAATTGATATGCTACTTGAAAGTGTATTTTCTACGTTAAAAAAAGTATTTGAAGCTACAGTTTGAATGGGAATCCTATTGAACGTGACTTGCAAACAGTCATGGCTAAAGAGCCACTTTTTTGCCAGAATGGACTGAAGGATTTGGGATTCCAGGCTTGGCCAGACCTTTCCCACTTAAACTGAAGAGCTGTGACTGTTAACAGGCTACATCAGGAAGCAACTACCACTAAGTGGATCTGCCACAGACTGGGTGAAATGAGGGAAGATAAGGTTAGGAACAAAAAAGCAACTTCTTAACGATTGTGTGATGCATTTCTTTCTTACAGCAATAAAATTTGCACCATGGGAGACCTGGGAGGCTGGATGAGGTCTGGGAAAAGGTATCCTACAGACCACAGTGGGTGGCAGGCTGTGCACCCACATAGCTGTGACTGTGTAGTTTGACTGGGGTGATAAAGTTCCCTATCCTTCCCAATAAATCTATGCTTGATTAACATTAATTAACAGATTAATTCTGGGCACTGCAAGGGAACTAATTGGATTGTCCCTGTATGGACTGTTCTTCGTATGCTGGAGTGATCATATAAGGAACAAAATGCAAGATTACAAACTTAATCTCCCACGTTTACTCTAGTGGTAGTGCTCTTCTGCGTTGAATGAATTTGCTCATTTGGGTTGTTACCTGTTGGCCCGATGACTTTTCACTTGCCTGGTGTATGACTAAATGAACTGCAGTCCGCAAATAGGTTACTTTAAAAGTGCAATTCACTTAATGCAGGTTGTTTTGGTTTTTTTTATATATAGGCTGCGCTAACATAATAATTTTGGTTTCACTTTGCTGCTTCTCTTCTTATGGTAGGCTCTAATAATTGGAGGGCTGCGATGTCTTATGTACTATGAATCAGACATCTTTTTAGTTCCTTCTTTCTATGTTTCTGCATTTGGTCTTAGGTCCAGGAATACATGCTGAAGTACATATATTGCATGCCTTCTCCTGCCTGCTGTGGAGAAAGAGAGCAAAGAAAGACTGGACATCTTTCTCTGCTGCCAGTGGCACTGACCAGTGTGATGTACTCCTGCAGAATTGTTCTTTGGTATTGCTACCAGCTAGTGAGAAATGTTATCTCTCTCCCCAAGCCTGAGCAATGAGAAAACTGTTTGGTAGTTAATTTTTTTTTTCAAACTTACAAAGAACATATGAAAGGAGGGAGAGGCAAGAGGGAACAGATAAAAAGAAACGTTATTTTTGCATGTTAGGAGCTGCTTGGGTATTTTTCCAACTTTTTCTCGTCTGCACTTCTGACATTTAGTTGCCATTTTTATATCTGACTTGCTTTTCCTGCAGTGATTAGCTGCATTTGCATGGTTTAGTATGTGTCATCTGAGGTGGTTCTAATTCCTGTCCCGCTACAACAGTGAATGTGCTCCTAAATAATTAAATTATTTACTGGGTTGCTCTACTTTTTTAAAGACCTTTAGGGTAGGTAGTTGTTTGAAATCTGGGTTTGACTGGAGTAAGGCTTAAACTCACTATAGATGAAGGCACTCTGAGACATTTCCAGATCAGCTACTTATTGATTTATTATTCCTAAAGGAAAGCAGGATTGCACATGCATCACATAGCTCTGGGATTGCTTTGCTACTGGACAAGATTCAATGATAGATAGGTAAGTTTGTGTAAATATTTGGTAGCATTACTGGAAATCATTAAGCAAAACAATAAAATAATGAAATAAACCAATTCTGGGTTATAACTTACAGTTAGTTTCTTCTATTGTTGCTTTATAGTATCTCTTTCATGGCTTTATTGTCTCTTTTGCTTTATTTTCTCAGTCTGCTGGAAGACTGGTTACTTATTTTCACTGCTTAATTCCCCATGTCCTCCCCCTTCCCCAGTCATACCTATGCTGCTGTGTATTGTACTGCTGTGCTCATGTGTCTCTTTCTCTAGAGTTAGGTTGCAGTTTTTACATATTGCACAGGTTTGCTTGGAAACCAGAGAGGTAAGGTGAGACCAATCTTTTTTTTTTTTTTTTTTTTGTCAGCTGAAGAATGGTGCCTTTGTGATGAGCAGCAAAAGAGTGTTAAACTGACTTATGACTCAGAAGACATGCCTTCTTGTCAGCAAGATGATATTACTTTATTTTCAAAGGTGTTCTTAGACCTAAATCACTGATATTTGTAAAATGCTTTTTAATTCTCCTTTGAAAGAATTATACTGTTCTGCTTGGAGAGAGCAAAGTTCAAGAAGTTACTTAGAATTATGACAGTTGCCCTCCTACCAAGGAGTCAGCCAAGCCTAATGCAGAGCACTACTACTTAAATTGTTAAAACACTTTTCATTGTTACACATAGTGAATCACAATTTTGCTTTATGCTTCTTTCTGCAGGAGCACTGGCATAATTTGAAGCAACAGCTGCTTTAATAGGATGTAATGAACAATTAATGAGCAAAATAATATCTGTGGTGTTCATGGTAACAGCATGTCATTGCTCCTTTGTTCCTGTTCTCATGGTCGTCTTCCTCAGCATCTGACCTATAATCAGTTTTCTTTTCATGCTTATCTACAGTATTATTACTTTAGGCAAGGCCTCATAGTCCCTTTCAGCACAGAGAAAACTGATAGTGTAAAGAATTACATGAAAAGAGAATAATATGCTTTTCTTGACATAGTTTCCCTCACTTTCCACCTGTGTTGCTAGCAATGATATTCTTAACCAACTTCTTGCAGTCTCCTTTTCCACGAGTAGTGCTGTTCATAAATTGTTTCCTTTCAAGCTGCAATGTGTCCTGAATTCTGCAGTAGGATTTACAGATGTGTAGTCTTGAATGTTTTTAAGTCCTGTTGACTTTTAGCATATTCCATAGGGCCCATATTCTAATGCAGTTCTGAGAATCCCTTTCCTAGAGAGCTCTGCTGGTGACAGCTTGTCCCAGCTCTGCCATGACGTAGTTCTGAGGAGGAGGTGGCAGAAGTCCAGCTCCACTCCTTGTCTTTGCATGGCAGCTGCTTGCTCCAGGCTGGATTGGGCAAAGGGAAAGGCATTTGCCTGTTTTTATGTGGAGTGAGGGTCAGACTAGTCTTTTCCATCACCAGAAAACTCTTTTCTGATGGAAAAGAAGAAAAACAGAAGCTGGGAAGAAATGTTTCGGATGTAACTTTGTTTCAATAATTCAAGATTCTCCAAGCTATTTATTCTCATTTCCCAAACTGTGTTTGTCTTGAGAACTCAGGGGAATCAGCTGACTTCATTTTAGCCTCGAGGTGTATTAAGGATGGTATTAAAGAGCAGCAAGTGCACTGGAAGTCAGGAAATAATAAAGCACAACTTATTCTAGAATAATTTTTTTAAATTTACATTTCTACAACATTAGGAGTTTGTTTTTAACAGAGAGGAAACTATATTTGGCTATGAACTTTAATACTCCTGAGAATTTGTTTATTTTAGTAAAAGATGTAAAAGTTAGTTCATTATGATTGCATACGCTATTGTCCTGGGGTACAGAAGTAATGTGATATTTTTTTCATAGGCTTCCTGGGGAGGAAACAGTACAGTGAAATGTAAATACGCTTTTCCATAATGATCATTGATGCTACAAGGGCTCAGATGTCAATAATGAGTAGTCCACCAAGACGGTATTATACTACTAAAATTGTAATTCACCTATAACACCTAGAGAAAAATCTTTACAAATCTTTAACATGGAAAAGATAGGTGAGGGTAGAGCCACAGGCCATTCAGATTTACCCAAACTAATTTTAAACTGGAGGATACAGTGTTAAGTGTTGCTGTGGCAGAACAGGTAGGCAATTGGAACTAATGCGAAATCTGAATCTTAGTGTCCTGGTACCCACAAATTTGAAGGTTTTGAAGCATTTGCTCATGTGCCTCTGTTTAGCACAGCGAAGTTTAGTTTTTTATTGTTTAAACTTTTTGTGTTTAACATATGCTTTTGTCAATCCTCCCCTGATAATTATAGAAAAAAAATATGCTATTTTGCTTTTGCAAAATACAGAAGGAGAAGCAGTGAAAGAAACCTGTGCGGAGACAGGGTTTGTGTTACCTAATCCAATACAGACAGGATTCTTCCCCGAAGTTAAGAGATTACAGAAAAACATTTATGGCAGTTCAAGCCATTCTACCTTCTCTTATTTGCCTGCTAGCATTCTTCATTTTGGAGTACCCTGAAAAACTCTGGTGTTCTTCCTCATAGAAGCAGGCATATCTTACTTTGACCCAATCTGTTTTCAGTAAAATTGTCTTTCTGTCCTGAAAAGATTTTTCCACTGTGTTGATCTATGGACCTTAATTGCTGCTTTGATAAACTGTGGTGGAAAAGTAATTTGTCTCTCTGAAATAAATGTTAACTGTCTGCCAGGCTTTACTGTTCAAAACAACTGTTCTTTGCCCAGAGAAAAATGAGGTAAAGGAAAACTGAAACATGGTAAAAACATTTTTTTACTCCTGTTAATCATAAGACTTAACTGGTTTTGGTAAACGTGAGTTGCTTCTTTCTCGGGTGAGGTGAAATCTGAGTGCATAGATTCAAACCAAGAGTGATCTCTTAGTAACTACACCAAAAAGAGTGCAGAGTTGATGTTTCCTTCTGAAGTGTATGCAGATTGAGAGTGCATCTGTATTGTCTTGCATGCTGTATTGCACAGGGAAGTTGAAAAGGCATGCTGCGAAATCCCCCTTGGCTCTACATGGGCTGGTCTGCCTGCTTGATGGCATGCAGGTCATGCAGACACCCTAGCTCTGTTTCTGGAAGCAGTGAAGCAACAGCAGTATGTCCCTGTGCTGCCATCAATTGCCCTGGAGTGGAGGAGCTTGGCCTGGTCACCCAGGCAAGCCAAACAGCCCTCAGGATGCAGTCTATTGATTTACTGCCAGGTACTGTAGTATATCCTAAATGTATTTCTTGAAACTAATAGCACTTAGGACTCATTTAAAACTTGATGCATTGTCTGTTTTCATGCAGAGAAAATATTCTTACAATTTAGTTAGGGGAATAGTTTTTAGAAATTGTTTATTTTTCTGACAAAAGAGAAAAACAACTATTTATAATAAAGATTCCCTTGCAAAGGGAATAAGCAGAGGTGTGCTGACAGGAAAGAAGTTACAATGTTTTGGAAGTTTACATGTAGAATATTAAATTGGATTCTTACTGCAATGCATATTATTTTTTAAACTTCAGTAGGAGGTTGAATAATCTGTAGTAGTTGTCATATAGTTGTCATTTTATAGTAATATCCTGCATATCTTAAGCATTAGTGTCTGTTTCATTTTGAGACAGATAACTTCTAAAATAATGTGAACATTTTTGTTTCTAAACAGGAAGAAGTGCTGACATTTTAAAAACCTGTTTCACCACAGATCACATGCACACGAGGTAAAGGTCATACTGGCCAACATAGACAAGTTTTGATTCATTAAAAACTTGAAGGTGGAATAAAAGCCACTAGTATTTGTCAAGTGATCGATTAGTTTCTCAGTGATAAACATGAAAGGAAATCTTTATGCCACAAGCAATTTTGTCAAGTAGCTTGGAGAGGCTGTGTTTGATAGATAGAACCTTCAGGGAAGAACCTGAAAGGAATCAATTGCTGTCCCGACTATAACTTAGCATGAGTTTACCATTAAGCAACTCTGCTTATCATTAATTCTCAGCAGTCAGTCTGCCTTTGTTTTATGTTCATATACTACCTACTTTTCACTCTAATCACCTACAAAAATTTGAAGTGAGTATTTAACAACCAAAATACTTGTCCCAATAGCTAATAGCTTCAGGTTCTTGTTCCAGAAGCGTACAAGGGCTTGTGTATGTCAGCTAGAAGCAAACAGATTTTAGACTGGGAAGGGAAAATTGTTGTTTACAATTAAACAAAGGCTTTTCTTCTTGTGCCACTAGTGAGT
Organism: Phalacrocorax carbo; assembly: GCF_963921805.1. NCBI lineage: Eukaryota > Metazoa > Chordata > Aves > Suliformes > Phalacrocoracidae > Phalacrocorax > Phalacrocorax carbo. The sequence goes on along the minus strand of NC_087522.1, from coordinate 11,978,499 downwards.
CACTATTCTTGCCTTCTGTCGAGCTGTCATACCTGCTCTGAGGCTCAAATCTTTCACAGCTGATTGAAGGTGGGCAAGGCTGTGTCTTGTATCATCAAACCATAAGAAGGATAGCAGCATTTGATGCATTTTCCTGTGGTCCATCTTTTTGCAAACAACCTTAGAAATTACTTCTGCTTTTCTGACCCTTTGGGTTCAGGTTATTTTCTAGAAACACTTTGGGATTCAGCATAAGGGACAACACCTGGTCATCTAGACTGGTGTAATCAAAGGCAATTAAAGAATGAAAACAGACTGTTGTTAAAGATTATTCAAATCTCTAATTGTGTTAATTATATACAAGATAAGGACCATAAATATCAATCTCTTCTGTGACCTTAAGTGACTTGTGATTTGGGGATTTTTATTATTTTGAGAGAGACTTAGAATGAATTGTACAACAGTACTTCAGTTTTTCTTTTCCAGACAATTATTTTGGCTTCGGACTCTCAGCTGCCTTGGCCTTTTTGGTTCACCAAATAGATACTGAGGAAAAGTTTGCATTTGCTAATAATAACTGAGATCAGGGTCCCCAGGTAATAGAAATCCTCTCTTTACTTTGAGCTTGGCTTTGAAACTTTACCTAATCTTCACATTTCGCGTTATCTTCTATGTATTGGCAACCATTGATTTTTAAAATAAAATCATCTTATTCACAACAACATGCCAAACATATCAGGAAAATTTAAAATACTCTTTCTGTATTAATCAGTGACTCTAATGCAGCTATTATGATTGATGAATTTGATTTACTTGAAATTTCTGACAGGAACTGGGGCGGGGTGGGGAGAAAAGAGAAATATGTTTTTCCATTTCTGTACAAAATGTTCTATGTCAATTTAGAAAGTGGGGAGACAAATGTGAGCCATAGCTCATAGCAGTGCCAGAAATGTGCCTCTGCAGCACACCTTCACTGTGGGAGGCAGGCGCTCTCTCTGGACTCCCAAACCTTGTGAATTTGCCTTTTAAATTGTAGTGTGACTGCTCAGGGTACCCACCATAGTAACAAGTCAATTCCAACCATGCATAGCACAGTTCCTTCAGAAGAGGAATAAAATACATCAGTAGGAACTGATGCCACATTTCTCTGGTATAGGTAACATAGGGAGGATTGTTTAATAAATTTTTATGTCTTGTCAGTGGTGAGGGAGTGCTCTAAGTAAGTTTGTGATATATCTTCTTGTCATTTTGAGAAGTAGAACTCTGAAAATTTTGTGTAACAGATGAACTTTTTTGCAAATTTTTGTTTAAATGGCCACAGCTATAGAAGATTTCATAGAGAGTGTTTGGCTTGTGCTTTGTTCTTTGTATATAATGCTAGAAACGCCTGGAGGGAGGCAGAGGTAGGAGGGCATGTATCTAAGGAGAGGAATATGAAGAAAAACTTGCAAGCTACTGTTTCATGGTAAGTCGTTTGACTGAGGTCTGTGAGAGATGATTAATATTTACCCACAGTTAGCAATAAGCAGCATACACAGTGGAACATCAGCTAAGATCACTAGATGCTCCTGTTACGCTTCGGTGAAAATCAAAAGTAACTTAGCTGAAGACATTTTCAATTGTGCAATGAAAAGGAGATATTGTCTTACCTGAAGACATTATGTCTGCTAAGTCTATAAAATATCCATTCCATACTGACAGTTCACCAGAAAAGCTACTCTTGTCCCATTTATTTGCCAAGGATTCTTCTTTCACTCTCTGAATTTGTAAGGATTATCACTGTACTCACACACAGTGTTCATCATAGTCTCCTTTTCCATTCATTAAATGAAGCAAGAGATCTACACCAGTAATCAAACCCTCCCTCTTTCTAGCCTCTGTGTTATGCTTTTAACAGGAATGGAAACAATCAACTATTTTTTTTTTTAATTTTTTTAAAAACCCCAAATCTCCCACTAATGTTTTAATGAGGAATCCACTTAAGAAGAGTTCATTTTAACTTGTCTTGGTGTGCATTTTCTGTATTGATGATAAAAAGACACCATATATGGAAGATTTAAATTTATGTTCAGATATTACTTCAGGAATCAGTTAAACAGAAGTTAATGGGGGAGGAAAGTGGTGATGTGTCACCTATTTATTACCTGGCCTCTTGAGTCTGAGTGTAACAGGGAGTAACTTTGTTTCTGGCTATAACCTGGCCAGGCTGGCAATCTCCAGAAATCTGGTATAATGTTCTTAGATTTACAGGTGCAAAAAGATGTTCATGGAAACTGAGTTAAGCTAGCCCTACTTCTGGATTCCTTTATTTCTCTAGGAGTTTCCTCTCCTGCTTTTTCTGGTTGTCACAGATTTCCGCAGCAGTGTTTGCAACTTGAGTGGTAGGTTTTGTGCTAACAGTCAGCACCCTCAAGTAGAGTCTTTATAAACATTTTCCCATCTGTGTGGCAACACTGTTAAAAGCACAGATCCTAAAACACCCATTATGGCTAAAAAGAGTCCAGTAAGCATTCTGAAAGTAAAGATGTTTTTTCAGTTACAATTACCTGTTGTGTAAATTGAACACAAACTTTGGAGATATTTTGATGCTTGTAGTCACACAGTCCAGCACATTGGAGAAAGGTATATTGAAACCAAGTCCACAGATGGCCTTTGTAGATCTCAATTTTATGGAAATAAAGAAATGAAAATGCCTTCTGGGCTCAGCTAAGAGTGGCAATGTAGGTCACTCCTCACTTAAGTGCTCACTGAAGAAAAATCTGTGCTGGATAGGATGGTTGTTTAGCACCTGAAAGACCTTAATAAAGAACTTAGACTTTTTACATAGGCCCCAAATGCACAAGGGTGCTGATGAGACTACCAAGGCTCATATTATATGCTGGAAATCCAGGCCAAGTTAAACAAAAATGTCCTTTGTTGGGAGCTGAAGTAAAGAGAATAACAAAATAAGCGTATGTTTGTTCACCTAGACTGGAACCCATAATGCAGTCTCTGTAGGTTAATACTTACCAAGAGGTTCCCAAATTCCCTGTATATTTATGGGAGAAATTTGTTGAGCATTGACAGTGGGAAGAGCAGCTTTACAAGAGCTGCGACAACTGCTGTTCTATGATTAACATCGCAGTGTAGTGTTTAGTGGTTCTGCTTTGCCTGTGTTAAAGTAGCGTAAGGAAGCTGGAATGGAGTCTGACCACTAGGTTACTTACTCTGACATTCTTATATAGGACATTCCATGACTGTAAGGGCCATGGATTTTTTTTGTTTTGCCTGCTTGTCATCCTATTGTTAATACCTAAACAAGAGAAAAAACATGATGTAAGTGGGTTTTCCGTAGAGGGGAAGGATAGGGTCAGGGAGTGCCTGGTAGCGAGGGTGCTGAATCTGTTTATCCCTGCTGCCTCAAATACCCTCTAGTATTTTGCATATGGTTTGTTCCTGTTCCCCTTACTGACCGCTCGGGAGTTCTTGGACCTTTCAAACCCATTCATGAGCCTCAGGCACACCATCTTCAGTTCCCGACAGTGCAACCCAAACAGCAGAGATAATCTGTTCAGTGCCCCCTACCAGATCCTCTTTTCCAGGACCCCAGATTCCCTATTCCTCTAGGCCTCCCTAGCACTATACCTCCTGCAGGCCTTTCATTTAATGCTTCAAGATCCTTAGTTTCTTCCACATGAGGACCTCTACTTCTACAAACTCACCCTTTGCATTTCCAGTCTTTGATCCTAATTCACATTTGTCAGTTCTGTGTTTTGATTTTACATTCTTGTTGGCTTCTGGAACCACTACCCTCATGCATTCTGTCCTGAAGCATGGTCTAAGCTTCTGGGCTCTTTGGTAGGTTTTTTTTTTTCCCATTTGCTTGTTCAAAGAACAATATCTCTGATATTGGGAGTGGTTATTGGAAACCTACCTGGATAGGATGCTGAGAGCAAAAATGCAAAGTATGCATGGGAGTGAAGGTGGAGTGGAGTAAAGACATACACCTATATATCTTGGTCAAAGTTTCTCTTTAAATAAGTGGAGAGAAGAGATTTTAGGTGATGGTTATGCAGAAATCTCTTCACTATTGCTCTGTCAAGGGGACCAGCAGGTGGAGTTGGTTATACTGTCCATCAAGTATTTCAGCAAGCACAAATGCCAGCAGCTTTCAGCACTTCTGTTTACTGCAGGGCTCATGGCTTAGTGCACATGGATGGGAAATTCAAGGTCTGTAATAATTCACGAGTTGCAGTGATACCTACCTACCTATTTCTTTCATTTTCTCTAATTTATTTGAAGGTAGAAGTTATGCTTTTGTAATGGACTTTGTGTCTGTGCACTTACTTTTTGTATTTTTAGCAACAAAGTGATCAAAACACTTTTTCTACTGAAGCACAGTTATCCAAAAAAAGTGCAATGAACATGCTTTAGGACAAATAAGTAAAAACAAAACTATGGTATAGTGTAAATAGTAGTGTACCTTTTACTTTAGTGTGACAGTATGGTAGCTGCTGTGATCAAGATTTGGAAGTACTTTTTCAAAGAAATGTTTTGTTTCTCAGCAGAAGCTGCCAGAATCCAATACAGAAAGTTGTAATCAGTCTTCCAGCCTAAAATGACAGTTTTCTTCACTCTCCCCTTAGTATAGCACAAGATTATGCATTTTTATAAGACTACCAAGCTGAAATGTCAAGAAATAGATTTACATGGGGCATTAACTGCAATATGTAGCTAGGAAGCTGTGCAATAAAAGAAAGATATGCTGAAATTCCTGCAAATTAAAGATCTAATCCACTTCCTGGGTGGCTCCAGGGGGCTCTACTGTAAAGGATAACTTCATTTTAGCAAAGAATAGATGAGCCTGTATGTATCTTTTGTAATTAATAAGGAGAAAAATCCTAAGGTTCAACAGAAAGAAGGCAAAATTGCGGAGGGTAAAGTAGGGAAAGAAGGATTTTATATGTAGAATTGGATGACTAATTAGCTTTTATTTTCCAAAGGAAATAGGACTGTTTAATCTTGCAGGAAAGTCATTAAATGGTAGTTGGCCATTGATGTAAGAGAGGGATTGGTTTGTTACTACTGAGTCACAAAGTGTTTTGTTACTGATACTGTTGTCATGCTTGAGAGCTAAACTTAAGGAATTAAGTCATGAAGTGAATCCAGGCTAGAGTGAGCAATATCAGCTGAGGGGTACAAGGGAAATCACTTGAGCTATATGGATCTTGAAGATCGCTTAGTAAGTTTCCCAGCTGTCCTTGAGTTGTTTTCAGGCCTTCAGAATGACAATGAGTATGCTTCTGTACCTCAGGATACTTCTTTCTGGAAAATGTTCTGGTTTGTCTGTACTCCCTGTTGGAAATGGCCACCAAGCTACATCAGACGAAGGAAGCACTCACCTTTTTTTGCATTGGTATTTCCATCTGCAAACGGATGGAAGCAATAAGCCATGTGTTAATGAGTGTGCTGGAATAAGGCATTAATACAAGATTATGCCCCTGTATATTAAGATTAATGTAACTTTCATGTGTTAGTTTTTGTGACAGGATATTTGTGAACGCATGTACATTTAGACACAGGATTTTATTTAGTTTCAGTAATCTGTTGTTGTGATGCAGTAACTACTAGTCTTTCTCAAGAAGGCATGTAGATATGAAAGGAAATAACAATGGCTGTTCTTACAGTAAACTTTGACTATATCCTATTTGAGTGTTATTGGAAATTCCACTTACACAGCTAAAAATATTTGCATCTTACAGAAGAGCTTGTATTTGTGTGACATATTGATGGAGAGACTGGCAGCTTTGTTCCATACTTTAAACTTACAATTAATTCTTCAGAATCTAGAACTAGCAAGTGGTCAGTAGGTTATTAATCTATCAATAAATCTGTAAATAATATTTTTGCAGAATGATGTGCCTCAATTTTATGTTATTAATGCAATGCATTGGATATTGCCATGACTGGGCAGTTTTCATAAGCAGTTGCCAGACGGACTAGTGATATTTCCTGCTTTGTTTTGAAGCAATGTCATTAGTCTTGGGGTGAGAGGCCATTCCAAACTGTATTTAGTTAGGCTGAGATCCTCAAAACTAGGTTTAAATGCTATTTTTGTGTAGGCAATTTTCAAATTAAATTTTGCCTTGACATGTTGTTGTTTCTTTAAATCTTTAAAACTTATGTTAAAGAAAAATAAATCCAGGAAAATATGACTTAAATGCGTGTGCTACATAAAGATGTCAGAAGTGCTGTAATTATATTTCATCAAGTGTAACTTAACATTTTAATAGGCAGTGTCTAGGGCTGATCTGACAAGGTATTTTTAAAGTTTTGAAATGAATGCTCAAAATAAGAAAATATGCCACTTAAATTTAATGAATCATTTCTATATGGTAGGGGCTTGCTAAGGATGCCAGAGAGGTATTTCAGTTAGAAGGGGCTCTATTATAATCTGAAGTGCTCTGACGTAGGAAGTGTTTGTTCTTTCACTTTTGATTTCAAAGAGCAAAAACCCCCCATACTACCCTTTTACGTACTGTTGGGGCAGAAAAAGGCCAACCCCTTGCTAAAAGTCTCTAGGATGAATTTACACTGAATCAGGGCAAATTCTTCAAAATATAATTAATTGCATTACATTAAAGTTATCCAACAAGTCCTTCAAGTGTATAATCAACAGCAGTAAGTTGACAAGTTTATCAATCACTTTACAAGACAAATCCTGATTAAATAAGAAAGGGACTTAATCTTTATATTACAACATAAATCATGCTCACTAAGACATGGGACCAATTTAATTTTCTACAGCTTGTGCTACTGACAGCTATTGTTTATAAAGAAAGACAGAATTACTTGCATTAAATCAAGAACTTGGCTGGAAGTGTAAGCTTTGTATCAGCTTGCCTGAAATGGAAGACCAAGAAAACATACTTATATCTGACTTAATGGGATGTAGCATCTCTTTTTGCTAGGCACTGCAACTGGTGTGTCTACATTTGAGGAGTGGCAGTGCAGCAGAGGTGATTGGCGAGGGGGATCCCTGTCTGCTATTAAAGCATTGGAGATGTGGAGGTGTTCTGCCCTACATGGGTAGGGATTGTCCATTGACCATGAGTTTCATTGGAGAGTACCATAACTCATACTGTATGCATGGCGTGTATGGATGTGTGTATTTATATGATTATATAGTATATGATGGATCTATACTATGTAATTAATCTAAACTATGGCTTTATTAAACCCTAATAAAAAAAATCATTTTAGAGAGGCACCCATAATGACTAGAGCTTCTTACCTTTTTGCTTCCATCTCTCCCTCTTCCAGTCCCTCCTTTTTCTTAGTTGTATTAATTGTTCCCTTTTTTTCTAATTTGGTTACTGAATTCTCACTGTGTATCTGACAGAGGTGTCGAACGTTGCAACTTAATGACTTTGTATGGGATTAAACTTAAAGAAGCTTTGAAGTCCGTGATATGCAACTGGTCAATCCTTGTTTTTAATAGCATATTTGCAAAAGATGTTCAGAAGATGCATAGCATCTGACTGAATCTACAAAACCAGGATGAAAATGTAAAGCTGAGAGCCAAATTTTCTGTTCCAGTACATGTGTGATGCTTCTACCAAAAAACTTAGTCTTCGAATGAAGAGTAGCTACACTCATATAAGAGGGAAGTATTCCTAGTGCTGGCAACTGGCTTTTTAAAGAGGGAGAGGCCCAAACTGAAAATTTGCGCTGTACTTTCTCAGTGGGGTATGTGAGGCACATAATTTTTTTAATGCAAAAACCTCATTTCTTTTAAATATATTCCTCTTGGTTGTATCTGTAATATACTGAATATTTCTGAATACATTAACGTATCTTTTAATAAAGAATAGAAAAAAGTTTCCTGCTGTTTGTGCATTACTTTTCGGAGTTTAATTAATTGTCTAGTCTAAAGGTATGATGTGGTTCTTAGTCCAGATGTCTCCTGCAGCTAAAGGCATGCATTTCTTGAAGGAATTAAGTAGCTATGAAGGCTGGGGAAGGAATGGACTTTGGAAACCTCCCAAAAATTTCTTGTGTAATGATTTTTGTCATGATGAAAGCTACAGTGGCTGGGGTTCTAGGCAGAAAAATTAATCTCTGCTCCAACACAGCAAAACAATTCCTGAATAGTTCAATTGATGTTCCTCTTTAAGAGCACATTGCTTGTAAATATTTATCTTTCACTTCTAAAATTTGACTACAAATTTATCATCATCTTGCTGTCTTAGTGAAGAGAGAAGAAAGTTCCTCCAGCAAGGAAGAGTGGTGTGTTCTGCACTAGTGAGTAGTAGTGAGCTAATGAAATGTATTTATTACTGGAATCTTTCAAGTGTTTTCCTGAGCAGAGGGCACTGCCAGGCCCACGTGAAATCGTAAGACAGCCTCTTTAACGTGCTGCAGCCAACAGGCTTGTGTGCAAAATGTGGGTTTAGAGCACCAGAACAGCAAGAGGGGAAGCTGCTGCTGTCCTTGCAATTTGTCTTTCCTTTCTCAAAATTTGGAGCATGTTCTAGTGAGCATAGCCATAGCCTCTCTGCCAAAAGCAAAGAGCTTTCCTCTTTTCTGTTTTTGTCTGTGCAGATTTTGGCATAAGATCCTGAGATCCGCTGAGATTCCTCCTGTCTCTTGTGAAGGAGCAGGAATGTGCAATGGTGAAATTGCCCAGAAGTTCAGAGTACTCATAAAGCATGGAGGCCAGGTACTGAATAATATTAATATTGGGGGACTTGTCTCCCTGCTTTCTTGGCTCTATTGAGGTGTCTGTCCAAACACTGAGTAGGCTGGGAGGCAGCCCCTGGTAATTCTGATATGTGCTGGTGAAGAGACTAACCGTGCTTCATGTCATGGTGGGGCAGTATGGCATGGTGTGTACAGGGAATCAAATTCTTGACAAAAGCATGCTTTGCAATTAATTGAATTTGATATAAGTAAGCTGATTTCAGTGATAACAGAAAATTAAAAAGCATTCATGGAAAAGTGAAAAATTGCAAGGAAGTGTCAATATCCTGCAAGTTATTCACTGATGTTGATTGGAAAAATAAAGATAAGCCACTTTCTGGGGAATATCTACAGTAGCTATTTTCTGGGCTGGGTTTGTTCACAGTTCACTTGGGACATTAGAGGGTTTATTCTACTGATCATAAGAATTGCATGTGTTGCTGTATAAACACAGTCAGGATTGGACCTTGCTATGAGATTAGGTTCATATGTACAGTAGAAGGGTCCCTTTACTGGCAAGCTTGTGATCAATAAAATAAACAAGCAATAAACTACCAAAGTACTATTAATAACACTTTATACATGGAAGAAAGAGATACACAGAAATTAAAACTATATTTGGGGTTTTCACCTGGGAGACTAGCTTCAGTTAAATGAATCATTTGTTGTGATGTGCTGTTGTATGAAACAAGACAAGTTAAAAATTTATTCCTCGGTATCAGTGAAAAGAAAAATGATAGCCTGGGGGACAGCCTTTGTGATACTCTGAATTTTATTGTCCTCATAGATTGCTCTCTGATTTCCTGGATTGGCTTTGGAACTTGATTGTTTTTGTGCTGTTGTGACTCAGCAGCTAGGGCAGCGGGAGTGAGATAATTCCTGTTTTCCTGAATTCCTGAATTTGGGTTAGAGATGGATACTACAGTAAAACAGGGCTCACTGGGAGGTGCTGGCTGTACAGACTTTATAATCATCAGGGTTGCACAGAGGTGCAACAGACAAATGGCTAAGCTGCCCTGCCTGTTGCTGTTACTGGCTTCTGCCTTTCCTGGGCTTTATGGACAAAGAATAAACTTTGAAAGCTCTCCTTTATTCCCCTGCTCCCCCAAACCATTTCAGGCAAGCAAGTAGATCAAATATTAAAGAACCAATTCTTTCATATTCATTGAATATTTCCAAGTACAAGTACATTTTGAGCTATGAAATCGTGCTGAGTTGTATTTAGAGGTAGGGCTTATTCTAAACTTTCAGTGCTGTTGGTGAGACATAGTCTGTTTAGAATTTGACATGAAAAGTGTCAGAGAAGCTCTTCTTTGGGTTTTGGTTTTTTTTTGAAGCATGGACTCCTTAGCACACATACTGCACTCTGTAATTTCATCAGTGTCTTGTCCACTACCACTGAAATGTTTTCCCAAGAATAAGAGGTTATGTTTTTGCAGTCTCTGAAATGCTCAGTAGAATATTCAAATGTCTTTTGATTCCTAAATTGTGAAATCTGTTACAAATCCTGATGATGATTCATTACAATGTTGCTCAGAGGTGACAGTGACTTTTTAATGTGTATTGAGTGAAAATTGGGTGTGAGAAATTGCACTGGCAAGATTATTTGTAGTCATTAGTACTGATCTGATTGTGAATTTTTTTATTCAACATGCAGTTCACATGCTCATGGCAAGCCACCTTGGAGATCTAAGCTTTTGTAAAGAGAAATGCTCAAGTAGCATCCACGCACACTTAAAAACATTTTAATGCTTCTAACTCTCTCTTGTCCTAGCGTTAACAGAAGTGAGCCCTGAAACTAATTCATTGGAATTCACCTTGGCTGCTTTTTCAAGATTTCCAGCAAAAATACCGATTACTGTACAAGGGGTTGAGATTCCTTCATGGTATCTGTGGTCACTTCCTACATCATCTTCTGAGCTTCGTGAGCACATTGTCCTTACCTGTCATCTTTGAGTCCTCTCCCATTGCAGGGGTTCATTGATTGGTCACACCAGGCTGCAGTCTACTCCAGCTAATGTGAGTAGTCCAGGACAGTAGCATAGCATGTATGCTTTGTCTGTTCCTCAGTTCCTGTGTTCCGTGCAATAGAGGGAGCTCATGGGTAGAGCTTAGGAGACTCTTTTCAAGAGATGTAGAACTTGGTCTGAGATCATACATTGTTAGTACTTTTCAGAAGCTTTTCCTGGAATCCTTTCAATACAGTGCAATTTTTTAAGAGGAACTTTTTTATATTGACTTCAGAACTTCTACCAATGTTGTTATGTGTGTAAATTATTTCTGTAGACAATTGCAGTCTTAAAAAGCTACATTTGTGCTTTTTATCCTGTTTTCGTATTTTCCATTGTATGTATTTAAGCCATGAAGCCTCATGATGAAAAGACGTCTGAAAAGAGCTGTCATTGTAAGGAGAAATGCTAATAGTGAAGATAGTCTCAGGATTTTGATAGAATAATTCCATAAATTGCCATTTTTTGTTTCAAGAAGGAATGTCATGAACAGTGTCTTGGACAAAATAAGACAGATATGAAAACCTAAGGACAAGTAGAACTTAATTTATACTTTTGCTTGAAAAGGAATATCAAAAGGCATCTTTGCATGTTGCTTATCTAAGCTTACACATCTTATTCGTATACATATTTGTCACTTCTAGATGTCACTATTCAGGAAAATACCTGATATCAAGCTTGTGTTGAAAAAGAAAAACATTAAAGCAGCCTGGGCATGTTGTCTCTGATGTGGATCAAAGGTAGTTGTATCCATTTGGGGTAGGTGCTAAAGTAAGGGAAAACTTGCATGATCTTCAGTTGGGTTCTTTATGTACCTTGAGAAAGAAGACAAAGTAGCATGATTTTGGGAGTAACAGTTCTGGGGCTGTCAGGAGGATGTCAGAATCTTCGTGATTTTGAAAAAGAATTAATCTTCAAAAATAGACCACTGTATCCGCATTTAGCTATTAAAAAAAAATCTGAGTGTAATTAAGTTTGTATGTCAAAACTAGTCAGACTTTTTTAGCACTTCTTTTTTAAGTCTCAACCCAGCTATTTTTGTTTCATCTGATGAATTAAATCTTTCATTGCTTCTTCCTTTATATTACTGAATCTGTGCTAATCGCTGCTTGAAGTATATGCAAGAATGTTTTATCTATTCATTGTATTTTCTTTTCCTGGCAACAAAAATTTGCCATTTCCACAGCTGAACACTAGAAACATCACAAGTATCAGTGAACTTTGCATTTATTATTTTTCTGTAGAGTTGTTGTTTCAGAAAGTCAAAGAACTTGGCTTGTATTATATTCTCATATGTAAATGAAGAATATAGATTGTCCTTGAAAAGAAGGAAGTTGTGAAGAATTATGAAAAAGCAAAATACATTTTTGTCACCAACTTTAAAGAGATATTCCAAAATATGTCCTTTTCAATATAATTATTGCATTATTCTAAGCAATTCTGTTCATACTGATCTGACTAATATATTCCATATCGGAGTTAAAAACTTCTGGTGGAGACTCTGTGCAGTTGGTGTATCTTCTCCTCCTATCCTCCATTCTGTGCTGGTACTGTTAACAGACTCAAATTTTGCACAGATATACTTACCTAAGCCTATGTTATTTTTTAAATTTTAAAGCAAGCAGATGTGATGAGAATATTTTCTCAGGTTCAACAAATTAAAAGGTTTTTCCAGGATCAGTATCAAAACTCTTCCTGGTCAAAAACCAAGCTTCAGGTTCTTATCTTTATGTTTTTAGGTGATAGCTGGGAAAATTTGAGGAGAAAAACGAAAGACAGCCTCCTTAAAAATACAGCATGAAGAGGCTTCATCATGATCTCGTGAAATAGGCTACAGTCCAGAATTCACGCTGGGATAATGAAACATTTCAATTATGCTAGAGGGAGGTTGTGACCACTCTTCTGGCTCTGAGTTGAAGCTTCTGCTCAGTTTGTTGTAGAGATGCAAATGTGGGTTTTTTTGTTATTTTTTTTAGCAGAAAATTGGGGTAGAACAGCGAGGTAGGCTGACTCTCAGACATTTGCTGCCAGGACTTGGTGAAATAGCTAGTATGAGCTCCATAATATCTTGTGCAGGAAGAAATATAAAGAATATTGACCAAAACATGTTTTGATAGGGCTTAACATGTCATGTAGTTGAGTTAGCTTGCACTTGGAGTGGATAGGCATTGTTGGTCGGTTTTTTCTGTTAGTTTAACTTGGTAAATAGCTGAATTGCATAGCTCTGCTTTGTGTAGAGATTCAGGGTGGTTTTTAAATGTCAGACTTGCGTAACATTGCACTTAGAGGGTGCATAAGTAGTGTAATTTGCTTCCTCCTTTTCTGTTGTAATATCTCCCAGTTACCTAGATCAAAAGTCTGCAACAAGATCCGACAATATTGATGAAAAGTGCATCAGCCAGTCTTTGTAACTGTTACTGATAATTAATGTCACAATTTAAGGTGAGCACAGGAGGAAATACTGTTGGTTTTTTAGTTAGTAATAGTATTGGATCATCAGTAATGATGATTATGAATCTTGAAATCCATGGTAGAATAAAACCAGAGTGTTGCACAAGTTAGAGCCTTTCTAGTGTCCTCATAGCAGCTTTCCCAAACATTCCTGTGCCAGACAGCTCTACTAGGTAGAGAAAAACACCGATATATGGCATATGTTTATTATAAAAAATGGAGGTTTTGGTTCTTTTGCTGTGCTGGCACCCTACAAATTATCTTTGCTCCCAAAACAATCTTTGGATGTTTCAAAGCAAATTAGAACCCTTACTTCAGTTAGACTCTGTTCTGCCTTTGACAGCCACTTCGTATAGATACATCTAGCTTATTTTCTCTGAAGCTAGTTTTGGATAATCGTATCTAAAACATTCCTTATTAGTAGTGAAAGACTATGAAGCTCTAGGGGAATAGTAAAGAATAAAAATACATATTTGTGGACTCCTTAATGAATTGAAATGAAAAGAAATATTTTAATTGAACTGGCTACTCCATTAAGTTTTTTCTGATTTATAGAGGAAGATATTGAAACGCAATCAGAAGATGAAATTTCCATTTCTTAGGCTCACGTCTGGAAATTAGTTGCTGAAAGCTTTTCAGATTGAGTACACAAAGTTGTAAGCTGTTTTTAGAAATCTTTTTCGGAAGAGTTTTCTGAATTGCTATTTATAAGCTGCACAAGTTTGTTATGAACTTTACAAAACTAATGCATAAGTATAGGACATGATATAATGTAAGTCAATGAGATCTGTAAATAAGTTGATTTCATCCACTTTCTTGTTCTTTCATAGATTTGTTTAATCACACTAGAGGTATGACTTGTGTGCAACATGGCAATAATTTCTCTAAATGCTGTGCTCTAGCAAATAAAAAGCAATTTTTCCTCAATAAGACTTCAGCATGGAGTTTAGCTCTTGATCTGAAGTGAGAATGCATTTCTGGTGATACTCATCTTTTTGGAGGCTACAGTAAACTTTTAAGAAGGTTATATATGCCACAAAAGTTGCACAAACCCGAAGTTCATGCAAACATTTCTAGAGATGTGTCTAGTGGTGTTCATGTTGTATTTTGACCTTTCCACAAAGATTCTGGCATATTTGGCCATCAGCATGGAAAAGAAATTTAGGTCTAATAGCTGTCTTGGAAGAATTTGAATCTGGGTGAAAATAAAAAACCTTCCTGAAACTGAAGACCAGTTTTCCTGATTCAGGGATGAAATCAGAAACACAAAAGGTTAAAAGTGATTTGGGACTACAGAGACTATGAAATTACATACAGAATGTACATAAATAGATGAGAAATTAATAATAATGTTTTATAATTAGTAATCTAAAAAACTCAATAAGGACTTCAGAGAGGAAAAATAGATCTCAGGAAGGCAAAAAAAAAACCAAAACCCAAACCAGAATAAAACTTAGATAAATTTTGGATAAATTTATCCTAATGTCAGGCAGGACTCTTCAAGGGGATCTTGGCATGGTTTGTCCTGAGTTTGTTCAGCGCCCTAACAAATGTGCTTTTTAATCATTTGGGAATGGGAATGGAAAGGAGACTTCAAGGGTGGATTTGGGAGACAGCCCTTGTAAAATGATCGCAATTCAAACCAATTTTGAAGGACCTGTAGACATGATACCCTATGAATGTTGAATTTCATAAAGACAGAGGCCTTGCAATGTAGTAAGGAAGAAAAACTGCTTAGCACAAGTACACTGTGGTATTAATGGGCTTTACAGCCCACAGCAGAAGAGGTCCTGAAACAGAGTGGATTGCAGACTGACTGTATGCCAGTTTGCCAAGAGATTGAGGCTCTTATTTCATAAAGCCACATCTCACTTCAGGATGTGTTAGCAAGAGTTTTGTACGTAAGTAAGAGGATGTAATTAATCTGTGCTATTTGGAGCTAATGAGGCAGGAATATTGCTCAGATTTGGACATCATGCTCATGATGTCTGACATAGTGATGTCAAACATGCTGAAAAATTTCAGAGGAGAGCAAAATGGAATCATGACCTGTGAAGAAATATTAAGTGAAGTAGGTTTATTTAGTCAGAAGAAAGGAGAAGGCAGGACAATACAGCTTTTTGGTTGCTCATTGCTTCAAGTCTAGGTCAGGCAGGAAGACGTTGTAGTGGTTTAACCCCAGCTAGCAACTAAGTCCCACCCAGTGACTCACTCCTCCTACCCCAGTGGGATGGCGGAGAGAATTGGAAGAATGAAACTGAGAAAACTTGTGGGTTGAGAGAAGAACAGTTTAATAGGCAAAGCAAAAGCCACACGTGCAAGAAAAGCAAAACAAGGAATCCATTCGCCGCTTCCCGTGGGCAGGCAGGTGTTCAGCCATCTCCAGGAAAGCAGGGCTCCATCATGCCTAATGGTTAGTTGGGAAGACAAACACCATAACTTTGAATGCCACCCAGCTTTATATGCTGGGCAAGATATCATACGGTGTGGGACATCCCTTTGGACAGTTGGGGTCAGCTGTCCTGGCTGTGCCCCCTCCCAAATCCTTGTGCCCCCCCAGGCCTATGCACCGGTGGGGTGGGGTGAGAAGCAGAAAAAGCCTTGACTCTGTGCAAGCACTGCTCAGCAATAATGAAAATGTCCCTGTATTATCAACACTTTTTTCAGCACAAATCCAAAGCACAGCCTTATACTAGCCACTGTGAAGAAAATTCACTCTACCCCAGCCAAAACCAGCACAAAGTAGAAAGTAGACTGCTGGTACTGCTGCAAATGAAACTAAATACCAAATCATGACAGCACTTTAAAGCAGCTGCTGGATTAAACTGCTACCAGAATGCCAATGTCTAATGTGAGGGATGATTTTTACCCAGTTTTATGTCACCCTGCAGCTATTAAAATGTTAACCCAAAGCCGTAAGGAACAAAGGTTACCTTGTAAGGAGCCAGCATGGAAGTGCTGGGTCCGTGCTGGAAAATATGAGCAGTGGCAATTTATCTCTGTGAGAGCAGTACAAGCCAATAAACATTTATGATGGAGCAGGTAGTAGTATGTTACTCAGTTGCCTATATGAATATTCTTATCCTGTGTGGATGTAAAGTCTGAGGTAGTTTATGCCCAATGGATTACAAATGTGTTTTCAAAAACTTAATAAGACTGTTTTGAAAAATTATACTGATTAAAAGATATTTTTTTTAACTAGCTGTGGGATTGTGTAGTATTTATGGAATTAAGGTCATTATGGAGTCAGGCAAATGCATTACATTGTATATTTTCAGGAAAGAATAGGAGCAGAAAAGCACTGCAGAGGGTAACTACAGAGGTTATAGAATTTCCTTTGTTGCTTGGTAAGAATAGATTTGATAAATAGCTGTCATAGATTACATCTATATTCTTCAGTCCTTAATGGAAAGTTTGTATTACATAGTCCTTTGCCATCTGTTCCAGACCTCTCTTTCACTGATGCTATGAAAAAATACACAAAATGGCACCTTTTTTTTTGAACTAAAGGTTTTTTCATCATCTTTCAGTTCACTTGAATTTTTTTTTGTCATCTTGTATGATTTGTTCTCTGACCACATCTATTTGTCTCAACAAAATAAATGCAGCAAACAGTTAAAAGAGAAAAGTACTAAGCAGTAGACAGAGGTAAAAAGAAGATTGGAGACAGGAAGGAGAAATAACTGTCTAATTACAATATTGTGTGTGCAGAATCCAAAGGGAATGCTCTTGCTGTGATAGAGTGAACTGCTGCAGGAAGAAGTAGGTGTAATAAAAAGGAAAGCAGTGAATAAAGCAGGATACAGAGCAGGTAAGGGGAAATTCAGAAAGCTTG
Organism: Phalacrocorax carbo; assembly: GCF_963921805.1. Lineage (NCBI taxonomy): Eukaryota > Metazoa > Chordata > Aves > Suliformes > Phalacrocoracidae > Phalacrocorax > Phalacrocorax carbo. The sequence goes on along the minus strand of NC_087522.1, from coordinate 11,961,504 downwards.
TGGGAGTTGAAAGAAGAATGAAAACAGCCAAGGGAGCGAACAGAGAACAGCTGACAAATGGAGACAGAGCTGAAAGGGGACTGGAGTGGAGCAGATGGTGGGTGGGGTGGGCAAAGCAAGAAAGTGAAATAGCTGAGAAACTAATTCAGAGAAGGTAGTAGAAATGGAAAACAGCAATATCCAGGGAGAGCTCAGCAAAGGGGCTGGACTTTGGGGGAACGGCTGAAAAGTGTTGAAGGAAGCTGAGAAGGAATCAAGTGATCAGAGACGACAAAGAATGTTTGAGAAGAGCAGATGGCATAATGTCAAAAGTAGAAGAGCTCTACAAAAGGCTTTTCAGACCCTTCAGCCAACTCCTATTTTAGAGCTGCTCTTGCCACCAGCCCTATAGCTTCCTTTTCCATGTGCTGGTTATTTATTCCAAAGGTAGTATAGCTTCTGCAGCTTTATCTTAAAATCCTGGTTTGATCTCCTGTTTGAGATGTCACACTTCACAAATTTAATAGACATTATCATCCATTCTAAACACATAGGAGAAAGCTTGTTTACTCTTCATTTCCTGGCACAAGAAATTCTGAGATGTTAGCTATTCTGTGCAGTTTTGTCTGTCTTAATGTATTGACTTGGGACTTGCATCATAGACATTTCATATCCAGCTGGTCTACATTTCTCAAAATGGGTTAATATCATTTTAATGCCATTTACAGTTTCAACTTGAGTAGATTTTTTTTTCATTGCTTTCATGCTGCTTAAGTAATTGGGTTCAGTGAGTGAAGAACCTTCCCTCCACCATTTCTTTGCAGTAAGAACAACAGCAAACATATTATTGAACAATGAAGTGTGCCTTGATGTGTCAGTGTCTTTGGGAATCACGTCACAGGAAGTGAATTACAGTTAGCTGTGATTCACATACCTTTATTTCATATGGTAATGGCAGAAGGAAATGCTAATTTTTTAATTGCTCTTGGAAATAAAGTGGCTTGAATTTAGTCTGCACTCAGTCTGTTGTGGCTGCAGTTATTTATTCAAGGTTTTGGGGCTGTATTTTTGTTCAGAGCTTGTCTATTGTAGTACAGTTATTGCTGAAGAGAGGGGGAGAAACTCTGTCCTATCACTGATGTTCTGCCTATTAAAAAAGCAGAAGTAAATGAGTAGTTTATTAGGGACTGACTAAGTAATTTCTCCCTTGTTTAAAATTTGCTGTGCTAATCTTCTAAACATATCCTTGGCAGAGAGTACGAAAAAGGAGTAAAAAAGGTGAAAAATTCCTCTAAATGTAGCTGAATAAAGATCATGGAATAGAGAAATGAAAACTATGATACATAGAGATATAACGGTAAAATAGCACTGACTCGAAATTATCTACAGCCTTCCAGTTGGTATAAAGTGGTGGATGCTCAGGAACATTGTCTGGCTTTCTGTGCTGTAGGATATGTTTGTGGGGTCTGCGTGCCCCAAACTTAAATATGGTGTACTTGTATGTTCCATTCAGATTTGTAATGGTATGGATGATATTTTACGTGTTCATATCTGTGTTGTGGATTCCCTAATTCTTTCCTTTTTAGCTGAATATTTTTAGTTTTGTGTGGTGGTATTGAATCATGTGGTAGGGAACCTCCATGAAGGAAAGGCAAATTGTGAGGGGGAAGAAGCGCCAGCAATTGTTAGCAGTTGTTCAAAGACATTAATTTCCCTTTATGTCTTCATCCTTAAGTAATGTAATTTTCTGCAGTAATACATAAATTTTGCCCTGTGAAATTCCCTTTTCTATGGAAAGGAGCACTCTGAACAAGGGAAACAGTCACCTAGAGAATTCAATAATCTGAGTTGATTTTGTTTAATTTTTAGTTATTTGTCAATAATTCTTCACCATGTTTACTGTGCCAATATCTGGAATAAACTAGAGTGGTACAAAAGTAATATTTTTTTTGAAAATACAGGTAAAATTAGATAAAGCAGTGTTTGTCATAATTTATATGAGATGATGAATAAGCTAGAAGAGAAATTCTCATTGGAAGGTAGGAATTGTTCTTCCAGTTACTTTGGCTGGGGATTGATATTCAGCATTTATAAGAACTGAAAATTATGCTGAAAAACTGAAGATGAAATCCCACTACTTACAGACATTTAAGGTTAATTATTAGCTATTGTATAATTTATTTAGATTGCTTTATAACATAAATAATAACTGGTTTGAGGATTTGAAATGTTTTTTGTATTTTTGGCTTACCCTTTGAGGCCCTTGTTTTTGTTTTTGTTCTTGGCAAAGGTTTTCAGTTTTATGAAGAAAAAGAAGAAAATAAGTAAAAAATTTAATCATGGAGTATTAGGCAGAGGAGGAAAAAATAAGACAAAAGGAGAATTGCAATCCTCTCCATAGTTTTCCATGGCCTTTAGTGTCAGTAGCAAATCTGAATTCTGATGGTTAAATATTTCCATTGTGTTATTCTTGGAAAAGGAGAGTTTTAGTAGTGTTCTGATTAAACAACTTGAAATCCTCTGAACAGTAACAGATTTGTTCACAAGATTTGTTGGAGTAGGACTGGGAGCCCATTTGGAACAGGCAGTAATAGTGCCTTAGCTATGTGAAAATTAAGCCCTGCAGATACCAGTTTTTCCAGAGCTACAAATTCTAACTGTGTATCTCATATCTAATAGGAGTGAAAACCTGTACGGAAAAGGTTGATAGAGGGCAGAAAGGGCAGTCTTCCAGCCTCTGCCCCAAATCACGTCGGTGGTCATGTGCCTCACTTACTGGAAGATTAAAGTAGTAAAGCCATGCATTCACCCTGGACTCTTTTGATGTAACTCCATGATACAGAAATGCAAATATTTTTACACGTTCCTGCAGACTTCTTTTGTGTCCTGTGAGAGTCTTAAATTAAGCTTCTATTTCAGGTGGTGCTCAAGTGCCCTGCAGGCTTTACATTTTAATTAGGGGAAGAATGGGATAGTTTTCCCCTTTTTTCCAGATCTTCCACAGGTAATTTTTGTTCATGTTTTCATGCATGGGAGCAAAATTAATAATTTTGATATTTGAAGTGTTACTGTTGAAGTGTTGTATACTTTTTACATGAATACAGTAGGTCACATTTCTCAGAATTTTTATTCAAGGTCCAAAAGACATGGGGAGCTGCCAATGATACTCAGATCGCTTAGTTCATGTTTCAAGGTTGTCTCAGTAACTGCAGGAGGCAAACACTTGTACCAAAATCTGCTAAGACAGATGGGGTGCCAGGATCAACTGGAATGGCTGTTGCTGCCTGTGCCATACACCAAAATGAAACCCCTGAAAATAAAAATAAACAGGAAAGGCTGCCAGACAATCAGGCCACACAGGGAGCGCTCTCACCCCAATTTTCTTTTGAAGACCTGTCTAATGTAGTTTATAAACCTTATAAACAGGCAAGATTATTCTCATATGTATGTGATAGATTTGAAAAGACTTATATTTTGAAATAAGTATTTTAGCCCTGGTTTACCAAGGGTCTTTCTCTGTATCTGCTTTTCTTCCTTTTCAGTGCCTACCTCTGTACCCGTTGGCCAGTTTTAGCTGTTTTGTAAGGGGCTACAGATCTCAGAAGACATATATTTATCTTCCTTTTATTTATTTATTTATTTATTTATTTTATTTTGTGAGGTGGAAGATAAACCATGTGAGTGCCTCCACTGAAAGCAGTAAGGGAAAGTTGCTTTATTTGACATGAGAGAATCTATATGAAATGAGGCAGTGGAAATCAGCCTGTATTATATTGATGCTCACAGGCTTATTTCTAATATCTTCCATCAGTCGTTGTAAGAGGATCTGTGAACTTCTGGGGTAGTAGAAGTTCCTGGCTTTTCATGTAATATTTGCATTCAGTTAATTAACTTATTTTGCAGTCAGCCCTGTGACTCTGAGTTCTGCTGGTCAAGTAGTTAATGCCATGTGTGCTTAGGCACTCTTTAATTTATTATTTGGCTTTGTAATGGAAAGAACTAGGAGATGCATACTCTGATTCTTTAATATTAAATTTAATGGCTCTGATATACAATTTCTATTAGAAATTACATTAGGAAACAAGTTTTGGATGCTCCTCTTTTTAAAGTTCAAAGTAGAAACTGTTACGACAAATCTCTCAAAGTCTGAAATAAGTCTTAATAAGACAAAATAAACCCTGAGACTCACCTATTTGGATCATCTCTCTAGGCATGGAAGCTGTATGAAAACATACCAGAGTGTTTTTCTTTTATCAGACACTTTAGCAGTAGAGTTAAAACAACTCAGTCTGCCATAGCTTTTCTTCTGCTAGCAGCCCTGTGTGCCAACTGGCTGGTGTAACCATCTGTGGGGTTTTTGTGAGGTTTTCTTTTAAGCATTTTTCATTTTGATCTGGGGTGTAAATGATCCAAAACCTTGTAAATGTTTAATATGAATGTATTTAAGATGCCATGTGCATTAGTCAGGCAAGATATTTTATAAAAATAATGTAAAAAATTTCATGTAGGAAATAATTTATTTAAGATTTTGCCAAAGAAAGCAATACCTGGTTGCAAATAGTAAAACACTTAGATGGCTGTTTTCAATTATTTATTTAGCTTTCAGGGTATTATCTATCTAAAGAGAATGGGAGATTAAGTTTTTTGTTTAATTTATTGGAGCCATCTTGAAAATCAAAAGCCAAAGATTCTGGCAAACACTTGAGAGGCTTGGGTATTGAGTTGTGTGTAGTTGCTGAAGATCAGATACGCACTTGGGCATGTTTTGGATAGTGTCTGCAGCTTCTCCGAGTGCTAAAATCACAAAGAGGGTGTGAAATAGAACTCATCACTGCTGGGGACTCATCTGGAATCATCCATTCATTTGAAATATTCTAAAAGGTGTATGTTCCAAATAAGGTTCTTTAAAGAGTAATTATTCTAAAGTGACAGTCCCATATTTTTTTTTTATATCAGTAGGGAAAAATTCATAAACCTTGGATCAACTGAAGCAAAGAGTGCAGGAACTTACACAGACGGTGGCATATTTATCCTACATCACTGAGCTGAAGTGTGAGGCAGAGGTTATTTACAACTACAGAATCATGTTGCAAATGTGATACTTTACACAGAATGCAAATAAGTGAACTTTTTTAGGATTGGTAAGCAAATGACAAAATAATATGTACCTCTTTGGATCAAATAAACTTAAATTTGCTGTTTTTTATTCAACACCAGCCATTGTTTTGACCCCCCAAAATCTGGTTCTTGGAAAGAAAACATGAAAATTGAGCTACAAGCTTCATTTAAGCAAAACGTTTGTCCTTAGACCTTTTGTGTAAGACACATGTGAGAGGTGGGTTCTTAGGGTTTTCTTGAGGGACCTGAACTGCTCTTCACACAGACCGGGGAGGAGCACTGTCAAGCTGGTGGGTGAAGCTGGACAGGTTGGCAACCTGTATGCCAAATTCTGCTTATATGCAGACTGCCTGGAGTTCTGGGCACATAATTTAATAATTCTGACTTATTTCTTCTGTTAGAAGACAAAAGACAACTTAGAATCATAGAATGGTTTGGGTGGGAAGGGACCTTAAAGATCATCTAGTTCCAACCCCCCTGCCATGGGCAGGGACACCTTCCACTAGACCAGGTCACTCAAAGCCCCATCCAACCTGGCCATGAACACTTCCAGGGATGGGGCATCCACAGCTTCTCTGGGCAGCCTGTTCCAGTGCCTCACCACCCTCACAGTGAAGAATTTCTTCCTTATATCTAACCTAAGTCTACCCTCTTGCAGTTTAAAGCCATTACACATTGTCCTATCACTACCTGCCCTTGTAAAAAGTCCCTCCTCCCTCTCCAGCTTTCTTGTAGGCCCCCTTCAGGTACTGGAAGGCTGCTATAAGGTCTCCCCGGAGCCTTCTCTTCTCCAGGCTGAACAACCCCAACGCTCTCATAGGAGACGTGCTCCAGCCCTCGGATCACCTTCATGGCCCTTCCTCTGGACTCGCTCCAACAGGTCCATGTCCTCCTTTTGTTGGGGGCCCCAGAGCTGAACACAGCACTTGAGGTGGGGTCTCACAAGAGTGGAATAGAAGGGGAGAATCACCTCCCTTGACCTGCTGGTCATACTTCTTTTGATGCAGCCCAGGATATGGCTAGATTTCTGGGATGCAAGCACATGTTGTCAGGTCATGTTGAGCTTCTCATCAACCAACACCCCCAAGTCCTTCTCCTCAGGGCTGCTCTCAATCCATTCTCTGCCCAGCCTGTGTTTGGGTTTGGGATTGCCCCGGCCAATGTGCAGGACCTTGTACTTGGCCTTGTTCAACTTCATGACGTTCTCATGGGCCCACCTCTCTAGCCTGCCAAGGTCCCTCTTCAAAATGAAGTAAATAAATGTAGTAAATTTATTGGGATATTCTTTTGACTATATTTTTATTTGGACAATATTATGTGTTCTGGAGGAAATATTACTTTAGAAGGAAGTTAAGATTACAAATTGAAGGTTCTAAAATTAAGGGCTGCCATGTTGAAACATCATTTCACTGAAAACTGGACCAGGCATAAGTGGGCTGGGGAATGTGGCTAGCTGTGTGAATGCTTAGCTGTGAATGGGGATACATTAGCTGGTGCTGGTGAGTGAGGCTATGTTCACATTTCCTTTTTAATAAACCCATGACTGGGTATTTAGTGTATATTACTTCAACAGCATGACTTTAATTCGAATATATTTTATCCGCTGTCCAAGAAGGGAAGAATGATTTAGGAATATATATAATGTGTATGTGTATATATATGTGTGTGTAGATATAGATATAGTTATATATCAGCACTGCTGGCCCTTCAGGCAGATACTTGTCCCTGTGAAGCGCAGGTGTAACTCTGTTCTGATCTATGAATAGTGTAAAGTGATGTTCTTCCCAGCTAGTTTGCAAATGAGTGATTTGTTGTGAACATTTCAGGGTTTATAATGGTAATTTATGTTTGTGTTAGGGAAATAAGAATATTGTTAAACTATCCCAAGTGATTTAATTAAAATGAAGAAATGAAACTCCCATAATCCAGCTCCTTTCTTCACCCCTTCAAGTTTTCATTCATTTGAATATACCAATAGTAAAATCCTGATCTCCATTACTGAACAAAGTCTTGGCCTGTGAGTGCGGAACAGATTTTTCAGCTCTGATTTGACTTTTGGATAAATGAAATGTGCATTCAGATTTTTATTTCTCTCAGGAAAATAAATTATTCTAAACATGCTATTGTATAGTAAGTTTAATCACTTAGTCAAAACAGGTGAATAAACTAGAAAAAAAAAGTTACACATTTCTAAAAACACATAAAATTAATGACTAGAAGAACAGATATTTTTGGATCCAGGAAATTTTCATAAAATGATAGATATGAAGAAGTATCACTTCTTTGCACCAAAGTTATTCAACTTAGGGGAAAAAAAAGTTCTAATCATAAGGCTATTTTCGATGGTATTCAAGAGTCAACCAATCTTTTGGGTAGGAATCTGCCCAGATCTGCCTTGTATTTCCTGATGCTGGCTCTTTGTGTAAAGCTCTGCTTTCGGTAATCACATTTGCTAATATGGTCACTATTCCACAGTTAGTGTGGATAAGACTTATCTAAACAATCCTGCAGGCAAAGTGGGCTGTATGTAATTGCTTCAACTTCTGCACTGCACAGCATATATGTGTGCTGTGCCGATGCTCACACTGACGATACGATGGGCTAATATGCTTTCTATCTCCTAATGCTCTTACATAAGCAAATGAAAAGCTTCCTGCTGTTGGTTTATGGGTGGGTGGAAGAAAATTTAGGTTTTATGGTTAGGTAAGTACATTTCTTGTTGTCCATTCTCAGCTCATGAGTTTTCCATTGAGTTCTGTGCCTTTGGGATCTTGTCATATTTACAAGCTTTCTGCACAGTTGTGAGAGGGAAAACGCTAATGCAAAATAAAAGGCAAATACGTCGACAAAAATACTGTATTTTTGCAGGGGAAAAAACCCAGAACATTATTATGTGATAGCATTCTTTAATTTCTCGTTAAATGCTAGATGCATTCTATAGGCTGCTGCCTGAAGGATAGAGATGCAGCACATAAAACCTTTGCAGGGGATAGAAGCTGAATATTTAGAATATTTGGCATTTGTTTTACTGGACAGAAATACTTGCAGTGTGCTTTTGTTCAGTGGCTTATGACTTTGGGCTGGCTTGGGCGTTCCTGTGGTGTGTGTGTAGCCACCAGAAGCAGCCAGGTGAGCATGGCTGGAGAGGAGGAGCTCCAGCTAGGTGGTTTTTGTGTGCTAAGGGTGTCACAGACCAGATCCTGTCCTCTGTGCACAGTGCAATGGGGGTGTAAATGCAGTCAAGTAAATAATAATGAAATCATTAAGTTCTCCGTTTAGGGTTAATACTGCTGGTCTGTGCATAAATTAAAGACTGAGATATGAAAAATAAAATTTAACATAATACTTCATGGCTGGAATCTAGAGCAAAAGTAATTTATTGCACTAATAGTTTTTAATTTGTCAACGCAGTATTGTTGAAACCGTTTCTATTTGGCAAAAAAAACCTTAAACTGGCACAATGGTGTCATTATTGATGCACACAAACTAATTATCTGTGCAGTTTTGGTCCAAGGACACTACTGAAGTGGTTGGTGCCAAAATGTTTGTTAAAATAAGTATTGATGCAATTCTGCTAGAGTGTTTTCATTTTCAGTGCTGTATTTCCCTGCACACATACATTCACAAAACATGATGCAGTGTGAATGTCTAACAAACCCACGAAAACTGCTCCTGTGCACTCTGATTAAGCGCTTAACTGAGATTTTCAAAGGAATCTAATGAAATTAGCACTCAGAGTTTGTGTCTAAGGGGTGGCACAGTGCCTGATTTTTTTTTGGACAGCTTTTGATGTGAGAACAGTTTTTTTGTTTCTTTAATCCAAACCTTGCTTAGGATTTGTGCTGTAACTATTCTGTGCCTGGAACTTGGTCTGAAGTGCTGAGGGTAGCACTGCAATGTGAGAAACAGAGAAGGGTAGAACAAAACAACAGAAAGCAGATGTATTGGGCAATGATGACTACTGAATTAATATTCCTCTGATCTAAACTAAGGCAATCTAATATTCTAAGTGCAAATCAGATTTTGAGGCAGGTAGTGTTAACTTGGAAAAAGAAGTTCTTATTTCAGAATAAAAGCATCTATGTGGTAAAGGGAGAGAGATGAAAAAACAAGCTTGTTGAATTTCTAGGTGTTGCTCTTTAAAATAAAGAGCTTCTCAAGGAAGTGTAGGACAGAAGTTCAGGGCAGAACATTTTACTTTCCAATTTGTTTGCTAGAACTTAGATTTTCATCTTTGATTTCTGTCTCAAAATTAATAATAATTTTTTAAAAAGTATATTTTCAGCACCACCTTTGTGACTCCTTCAGGTGAGGAGTCAGGCTAGCGTCTGGGTGGCATTGCTGTCACCAGAGTGTGGTGCAGCTGTAGCTGCTTTTCCTGCCTGTCCTTTTTCTTTCAGTCTTAACACAGTAATGCCACAGTCCTTAATGAAACTTGAGAGTCTTATGCTATATTTCATAAAGGGAGAGAGATGTTTAAATTTAAACAAGGTTTAGCTATGAAACCATATAGCTTTGTACTACCATTTTATTTAACAATACAGCTTCTCTATGTAGCAGACAAGTAAACTAGAAAGGCAGTGTTGTATTACACAGCAAATGCTTCAAGTAAGGTGACAGGCAGTATGGCCCGCATGCACCTGTCAAGTCCTAACTAGGCTCCACGCCCCTATTCTCTTGTTTTTGCAATGCCTTTCTTAGTGTTGTAGCTAGTTCATACATTTCCACGGCTTCCAGCCCACTGTACGGCAGTCGCACATTTTCTTGCTGGTGAGGTTCACAGAATCACAGAACAGACAGGTTTGAACAGACTTGAACACAGGTTGAACAGACTTAAACAAGAGTTGTCCAAGTTTACAGCCAAGTGCTGTGTGACTTTGGATAAGGTGAAGCACACCTTGGCAGGGCCTGAGAGCAAGGCTTACCTTAGCTGCACCAGCCACTGTAGCATAAACGGTTGGCAGCAGTGATGACCTGGCTCAGGCACTGGTTGCTTGTGGATAAGTGTTATACCGGATGCACAGAGATGCCTTTCTCTTTTCCCTCCTCCGCTAGTCCTTCGACGATTAGTAAACCATATTTTCAGCAGTAGTGTAGTAGCTCTTCCTTTATAGGAATTTTACTAATAGGTATATGAAAGTATGTTTAATCAAAGTCCTGTGGAGTAGTGTTTGACTTAATATATAATTACTATGGGGTGGTTAATGAAGTTTACATATTAAACATCAAAAAGTGATTTTGCCAGTAGCGAATGGAATTATTAATTTTTGGAATGCACTTTCAACACAGTGACCTAGCCTTTATTGCTGTGATAATGCCGTTAACAGCAGGATCTGAGTTCTGGAAGTTGGTAAAATCTAGAAAAAGTTATCACTTTCACCTTTGAACTTTATTATTAGTAGGAAATATGTTATTAAAAAAACCTTATCCTGTAAATGTTTTCTGTGTGGTCCTGTGGATGGTGCTTGGCGCATCTCTTACAGGGTGCTGTATACTTTATTGTTCCCAAGTGCCATAGTATCAGTGAAACTCCTGCTTGTGGTATGCTGGAAATGTCGTCTCATATTGAACTCATGCTACACCATGCTTCCTAAAATGCTCATGTACAGCAAGGGATGAAAGGACTGTGATAAGTTTGTGAATACAGAAAAGGGCTCACTGGCATGGCTGGCTCAACTATTGCTATCTTTTTCTGAAGCTAATATCGATGGTATAGAAAGAAATCAGGAGTGTTCAGTTGCCAGTGATATTCCACACTTTCACATGTCTGTGCATATCAGTGGACGGAGATCCTGATTTCAGTGGCTACTTCCTTGTGGATTTGTGTATTTTGGTCAGAAGCAACCCTGCTTGCTTAATCTGAACACCACTTAATTCCACCCCAAGGCTCTGGTAATTAACTGCCTGAGACTTGACATACCCTTGAATTTTAAAACAGATTTTATAACATTTGTAAACAACATTTAGCAGGAAAAAAGGTAAAATTGTATGTGTTGTTCTGTTTTCTAGCATACATGCTTTGCAGTTCGAAGTGAATACATTTAAATGAACTCCCCTGCAGCTACTGTTTACAGTAGCATTCAAAGAATAATGAAAGCTTTTAAATAATGTAGAATACTACATGACTTATTTTTCAAAACGCATGCACTGAATGTTTTAGAGTGAAATGTCTGTGTTTCAGATTAGATGGGTTGCAGACAGCTACTGCCTTTACTGAATGTTACAGATGGAAGGGAAAATAAACGTATAGAAAACACTAAGACATTGAAAGATTCTTAAGGGTGCCTTATATCTGAACAGCAATAACTTAAAGGTGAATCAGATTATCTCAGACATCATCTTGGTAGCTAAGAAAATCTCACTCTCTCTTCCTGCATTAAAAAAAAAAAAAGAGGAAGAAAAAGAAAGGCAAAACCAAATACAGTGTTTCTGGTTTCGTATTTGCTGGAAGTTTTCTCAAAGAGGGATGTGCTGCTTCCCATATTCCTTTCCCAACCTCTATTTGAGCTGGGCATTACCTACCATCAGCATTTGTTGTCTCTGCTGTTTTATCAGGAGGGCTTTAGGTGTTAATGTAAAGAAGTTATTACAGAGTTTAAGAAGCAGAAAGACGTTTCTCTGTTAGATTATACATTTAACTTTTTTTAGCCGGTAATTCTTTCTGTGCTGCATTTGTAATGTGTGAACTGCTGCTTATGTGCATGCATCTTGGCTAGGTGCAAGGTAAGTAGTGAGAAGACGTACCCGACTTCACACTGATAGCTGACCAGTCATGTATCTACCCACCTTTTTTGGATGGGTTTTGGATTTTTAACTAAGCTTTAGGCTGTCAAAATTATATTACTTACACTATGAAAGACCAGTTAAATTTGGCATAAAGTGTGTCTACACAGACCACAAGCATTACTGCCTTGTAAAAGCGTGGTAAAAGATGCAAACAATAATGTGATTATATGTATTTATGGAATAATTAGGAGACATTTTTATTTAATCTTACCTCAGATAGTGGATAAATTATGCCCTGAGCATAAAACTATGCACTTCACAACTTTCAAGGTGAAATTCTGGGTTTTGTAAACTCACGGTTCTTACAGTTCTTTTTTTTTTTTTTTTTTTTTTTTTTTGCTAGCTTATAACAAATGATCTCTTCTACTGATTAAAACAGATTTGAGACCTGTCAGTTCTAGAAACTGTGGTACATGTCTAAAAAGTTGAGCACTGGATTTATTCCTCAAGAGGAACAGGGCTAAGGTAGCCCTGTTTCTGCCTTCCCATCTGAAAAAAAGCTTGCAAGTCTTCTAGGAAACGCGAAGTATATCTGAATGACCAATAAAATTGTGCGTATCCCAGAGCCACATTATGGACAGCTGTAAGTACAGGAGCCTGCTCAGGGCTTGCTGCTTTTATGTCCCCTGGATGCCAGTTGTACTGGGGCTTGGAGGGCAATATATTTATGTAGTTTTATGGTCTGTGTGCTGAAAGCAGCAGGGTTTCTAGGAGGCCACATTCTCTTAACCAAAGTGGGGCTGGGATCAGGATTTCAGTGGATGATCTCTTCTTTTGGTCTGGAGGTTTCTGAGGTTTAATATTTAGAGGCTTTTCTTCCTTAGAAATGAATACTTTCTGGCTTTGTTAGAACTTCTATAGCACATCTTATGTTGAGTCTTCCTCCTCCCTCTTTTTAAAAGAAAAGTACCCGCAGATGAGCTGCTTCTACAGTTATTACCATAAAGTTGGCAGATGGGTTAAATAGGATACTGTCTCTCTTGTGGTACTTACCAGATTAAATTGATAAAAGCCTGAAATTTTAACCTGTAACAAAAAATGTTATACCACAAACATAAGGTGATTAATTTCCATATGGCATCACAGTTAAGGAATATCACAGACACAAAATAATCCTTAATATTATAAGAACTATATTCTGCAATAACCTGCTGCAAGAGCAACAACATTGTTTCAGGTGCAGGAAAAGGGAAACTCTCTTCTCTGGAAAAAAAGCAGTGCTGTGGAAGTTTTGAGCTCTCCAAAAGAAATTATTTTATCTGTGTTAGAAATAACCATTCTATAACATAACTATTTTTTTCTTGACATTTACACCATCTATGTGAGCTTTTACTTGTTGTTCATGCCTCTGTACCCTCTGATGGCTTCTGACCTTCAGTGTTTCTGTGCTGCTTTCTTCTTTGAAGTGTGTTCTTGGTTGCTCTTTGTTTTCCACATCATGGTGGTTCTTTGAGTTCAGAGCCTTGTTCAAAGTCTTGTTTTAAATGGAATTTGAAGATGTCTCTAGATGTATTTGTATCTAATTACTTTCACAGTCTCCAATACAAAGCAAGGTTCTGTTACAAATGAGTCAGTGCCAGTAAAGAGAGCAAGAGCCCATCTGACATGTCAGCCTCCTTTACCAGAATTTAGTTCCTACTTGGCAAAAAACAGGTGGATGACAGACACTAGGTAATGCCCTGGCTTACAGTTGCGCAGCCTAGGCTGAAATCAAATAGGTGCAAAGAGTGAATTATTCTGTCATCCTTATAAAAGGCTCTACTATCTTAGGATAAGGTGGTGTAGAAAGCTTGCATCACAGCTGTCTCTACATTTACTATACTTGTTGAGCTGTAGACAGAGCACTTAGATCTTCAGGACTTATGCTGGAAAATCTGTGTATGGATTGATAAGTTTTTAATTCTTTTTTAATAGGAAGCTGTTATGCAATGTCTGTGACTAGGTAGTATTCTCTGGATCCAGAACAGAAGTTGGGCAGATAGTACTTTCCTGTCTCAAAAGTGAAATTACAGCAAATATAAGTTTTCCCATCTCTATATATTATTTATGATGCCTTTATAAATGTGGTGTTTTGCAGAAGCAAGGTAAAAGAAATGAATCTTTAATATTTGTATCATAGTGAGAGTTAATGGGAGGAAAATAAATGCAGTTTCTTGCGATAGGAAGCAATGTTACTAAAATTTCATTCCTCTAACTGGGGAGAAAGAAGTGTGATGAATATGAAGAAAATGTCCATTTACCATAACATGCATATTACAGTAGCTGGAAACAACCTTCCTGTGTAATATTCTTGTAAAAATTGGGTTTGGGTTTGGAAATGTGCTTCTCAGCAGGGTAAAATAGCCTATCTGCAACTCTATTCTGCAATGGTTCCATTGTTTCCCTATTCCTTAATGTCAGTAGTTGTGAAGAAAAAAATAATAAAATTAAAATGGAAGCCTTGGGTTTTAATGCAGCTGATAGGTAAAATGAAGGTGATGGAATTTTGTTTTTTTTAAACTATGAACTATTTTGGTTCTGTGCCTTGTAGACTGACATTTAAAACCAAAGCCCCCTGGTTGTTTTTGCTGTTTTTCTTGAGTGTATTTATATATCATTTGCAGCCGTATTAGTTAATGTGAGCTAGCTCTATAGCTGTGGTTTAACAGCCTGGTTTTCTATCAGTGTGTTTGCGCCTCTCGGGTTTGCCCCTAAATATTCCTTCAGCCCCTTGGGATGCCTCGCGGCCTAGGCTGCCCCTGGGCTGCAGTGATCCATTGCTGTAGTTACCCTGTCTAGCTGTTCTAGGTGAGCGTGCAAACTATGGAGAAAGCTTTGAACTGTTGTTGGGGCACATCCTGAATCTAAACTGGGCCATTTGATAAAAAATATGTTCAGGTATTTAGGATATTAGAATTTAATTTTGACATCTATTGTCTTCCATGGCCTTTTCCCTCTTATCTCAGCTATGGCTTTCTAGACTGAGGATAGCAGTATTGCACTACTTTGAGAAATGTTCTGTGAAAATATACACTAAAGATATTAAAATGGATGGAAACAATAATGAGATCCTTCACATACTCCCTCTCGGGCTATAGGGTTTGTATTACCATAAGATAAGGAGATAAACCTTCATCCCTTGTCCAAGAAAAATCAAAAAAGATTTAACAAAACTTGCACAGGGAACAGGCGTTTGTTCATTGTCTCCTCCAGTAAAGTAACCTTTTAAAAGTAAGTCAAATTTTTTAAAGAAAATTTTCAAAAAGGAGTATTGTTTATTATGGTATTTATATTATTATATATACTCCTTACATTCAGATTTTGATGGTCTGTGTAAATAAAGTCAAGTTTTATCCATGTTTAAGCGTTTAGGTTTTTATGTACTTTCTTATGTACTTCTTTCTTGTAATTTTTTTTAATTAAGCAAATTATATGAAGGGAGCATGTGCACTATTCTGAAGCTGCATGCCTCTGCTCAATTGTTGGTTTGGTGATTTTTTTTTTTTTTAAAGCAAGTATCAAAAGACATTTTTTCTGTTATATGGTATGTAATAGCCACAATTTAAGAAGTGTAATCCATCATTTTCAACTGTTCTACTGGCCTAGACAAGTAGTGGGGAAAACAGATCTCTGGGATTAAAAAATTGAGACATACAAAATAGATTTGTGTTTAATCTCAATGAAATGTCTTTCTTCCAAAGCAGACGTTTCAGCCAACAAAACTTGAATGCAAGAATTCTATTTCATTTTGTAATAACTATTGATTTGTGTAGTTCAAGTATGATAAAGCTTTAAGCTGAACAATTACACTATATTTCATGTTGTTCCAAGTCTGAGTTATTTTATAGATAACTATGCCAACAGTATAAAAGGCTTTTATTTATTCACATAATTATTTCAGTCCTCTACTTTGACTGCTCTTTACATAAGTGGTTCTTAAATACCTGATGTGTTATGGTTATAAATTCTTTGGCAATTCTATGGAGTCTACAGTAGGGCAGCTGAAATGTTTTTGTGCTGTAAGATGATTTTTTTGAGCTGGGTGATAAAGGAGTGGTACAAGGAAATATGTTCTGGACTGAAAGGTGCAGAAATCAGCAGGGCAAAATGCATGCCAACAAAATAATCAGAGAATATAATATTTCAATCTCAAATGGCACCAGTATGTAGAAGTGATTCCTTTATTGGCTTCTGAATGTTTTTGCATGTTTTTCATTAGATGATAAAAAATCGTAGTAGCTATTGCCATATAGCTGTGTCCTTCCTCCTGTTGAAGGAAGCTTCTGGTGGCTGTTAGAATAACCAGGTAGGCATACAGATTTTCATAGTGGAATAGGAAAAAATTGTTCTGTGTTCTTCAGTATCAGGCCCATGATAATTTCTCTTTAAGTCCTTTTATTTCCCCCAAATATGAGAAAGTTGGGGTAGTTCTGTGGGCAACTTCTTGACATGATCAGGCTCTCCTTGTTCTTTCCTGTTTTAGTGAGTAGCTCTTGTGTGCTGCCTATTTAAAAACTGTTATTTTCAGGGGGGAAAAAATCACGATTTAAATAGGAAACTTATATGTGTTTATATGAGGCTATATTTTGTAAAAAGATTAAGAACCGTATGAAAAATACATAACAAAAAAACCTCAAACCCAAACCTGTCCTAAATACTTATTCAGTGTGTCTGTGTTGTCTTCTTTGATTTCAATTATACTACCCAAGGGATGACTATGAGACATTTTTCTGTAGTCAAAAAAATCTTCCTTTATTTAGTTCTCTCTGTCAAATAATAGAAATGAGCTCTCTTGAACACAAATGGTATTATGAATAAACATACCCATACTTATTTGAAATAAATGTTTGATGTATCTATAAATATGTCAGGAAAACATAGACTATTGTGAAAATGTGTTACCTGAGACTGGAAAGTACATTATGGTTTTATGGGGATAGAATTGCCACCAAAACATTTTATTAATCTGAGGTCATTGAGCCTAAAGATCTGTCTTCATTGAGCAGTTGATCTGGGATTTTTCCCAGATTTTGAACCTCCTCAAGAGGAGGTGGTATACTATGTGTACACACCCACGCACTCTGTTTTTCCTTTACTGAGAGGTTTCTGAATTAAACCCAGGCAAAGCGGACCCTGTCTTAATCTGTTTATCAGCTCACTCATATCATCTCCCACTATCTTTATGTCCAAGAAGACATTTCTTTATACAGTGATTCTTAAACTGAAGAACAGAATTCCCCATGGGACTCTGTTGCTGGAGATTTGCAGAGTGGCAGACCAGCTAGGAGGAGGTAACTGCGGAGAGCAGTAACACTGGAAGAAGTGTCAGCAAGTGCAGAAAGCAGGAGAGCCTGCGGGATGCCACGGTGCTGCTTCCTACTGGGACTTCTGGGCTGGAGGCTAATGTAAGAAAAAATGGGATATAGCTTCTGGTGGTCATGGGCTCTTTCTGCTGCTCTGTACAGTCCATCAGTGTGAAGCCTTGTCTTTGGCACTCTTCTGACACTAATGCCTCCTTCACGTAGGATAAAGTCTGGAAGCAGGAAAAAAAATGGCAATATTTCTCTGTGCTCATCAGCATGCCCATGCAAGATAGATTCTTCTGGTCTTGATGCAGTTGTCCAGAAAACAATTCCAGAAATTGTCAGCATACAAACCTCTGGAATTTGCCTACAATGTCTTGCAGAGCAGTGGGAAGGCATTGCAATATATGTTTAACTTTGCTGTTGGAGTAATCACCCCATTGTTAGGCTAAACTAGATCCCAGAATGATCAGCAAAGAAAGGTTGGATACTCTGCTAATGTTTTATGTGCTGAACGAGGCATGCTGTCAAAAAGTGTTTCATGGCTCATCTACCACTAAGTTTAACTACCAAGTGCTTTTAAAGGATTGTTTCATTCATCTGACAGAATGTCCTTGAGAATTGATTTCATTATTTAGACAAGTTATTACTTTGCGTTGCTCTGGATTAACTGCAACTCTGGAACTGATAATGTGTTGTTAATTTGAAATAATGTTTCAACCAGGTGGTTGCTAAGGCCAATTTAATGAGAAGCAGAAAACCAGCTGAAATCACCAGCGGGAAATGGAGGAATTCTTTTGTTCATTAGCATTTTAAAACTACATTGAAATGCATAGCAATGTCTGTAAAGATATATTAATTTGATTTCACGTAAGCATGCAGTTCTTAGTAAGTGTAAGCCAATCTATTGCATAAAATATAGTTGAAATCAATGAACTGGGCTCTAAAAATGTATTTTAAAGGATTTTATCAAATCAGAAAGAAAAAGAGACTAAAAAACTCATACACTTCTGTATATTTTTCGATGGATAGCATCTGCAAGAAATTTATGTTAAAATATCATTTTAACTTCTCTATAATTCTAACACATGGTCTTTGGAAATTCAGAGTTGATACTCATCTTCATCATTTTAGTGAAGCTTGAGTACTGAGTTATTTGTTTATTGGAACCAGGTTGTTTTCAGCATTGTCTTTCTAAGTGTCCAGTTCCATTCATACCAAAGTGGTGTTATCTTCTTTCTTCTGGGGTTTCTGTTGCCCCGTCACAGCTGACATCAAAATAACAAGGTAAGCAGACAGTGCTGTAATTTGGCATTTTTGCGTGAAATGTCTTAATGTGAATTACTGAACAGCTGGACATATAGACTTTCTTGAAGTCTGATCTTGTTATAATCTTGGATTCCACCACTAATTAATTGCTCTATTAGTGGTATGTTCTGGGGATTTTGAGAAGTTCTCACCACGGTCCCATACTGGATCCCAAAGAAAGTTCTTGGATGCTGACCAGGGTTTGGCATAGACTTTTGTAAAATGTTGCCCAAGAGGTCTGACGTTAGATCCAGGAAAATTTAGATTGGGGTATGTTTTATATTAAGATTTCACAAAAACAAATTGCTCAAAAAATCAAATGAGAAGTTCTCTAACACAAAGAAACTCCTAGGCAGAGCCTTACATGTCCTAGCATCTATTTTCTTATAATGTCGACCATCATCTAATGGGGCAGAAGGGAAGGTAACTACAAAAATAAGGTAATCCCATTAGGAAAGGACTGGCCATTGCTGATCTAAGCTACACTACCATAAACCTGCCAGAGATCAATTTAGAAGGATGTTGACAGATATTTTTTAATCACTAATATCTCAGCTACTGCAACTGGAGGGGGAATAACTAAGGTGAATATTAAGGGAAAGAGGATGGGAATTGCTTGCCATGACCTTTCAGCATACATTGCTCTTTCCTAATTTTTGAAATTTCAGGTAGAGGGGTAAATACTTATATTTTTACCTTAAAGTTTCTTTCCATTATATCAGTGTGTTACAGAATTTTAAAAAAATGAAAATCATAAAGACTTGGAAAGGAAAGAATCATCTTGATCCTTATATCAGAGCTTTCCTACACAGATTTTATTTTTTTCATCAGTATGCTTGTGGAAATCAGCTGTTTGATTTTTCAAGTGCAAAGATAAATTCATGTTTATATTTCTTTTGCAAAGGCCCTTCACTGGACATCTGTCCTGTAGGGAATACTGACTGTAATGAAAGAAAGATCTTTGTATACTTCTTGGCCATAGCTCAAGAAGTTAGTCTTATGTATAGGATGACATAAACCAAAATACATTCATCGTATGCCTCAAGCGTGTGTTTAAACTTATTTAAGCAGAGTTCCGTATCCTGAGAAAATCTGTACTGAAATGGGGTGTGACTGAGTTTTGACAAACATTTGAAGATGTCCAAAATTCATACATTTCAGGCTTCAGTTGGTTCTTTATAAAAAATAATTTGATTATATGTCAGAGGGTGAAGGACATATTTCATTATGAAAGTGCTTCCAGACTTTAGGCTGAATGGACAAGTTTCATCATTAAAATGTTTTTATAGAATACACGAGTCTGATGCATTAGCACATCTTTCTGTCTAGTATGGTTCTGCGTTCTTGTTACAAACTTTCATCATGGACCTCTGTTTATGGTCCAGTTTGGAAATTATTATTTTATTGTATTGTTATAAATTGACTTTAAAATTCTGAAGTATAAAGATTACTGATGAAAGTAGTTTTATCCATTCTTTAACAGATCCCTATTTTTGACCTTCACTGATCTCTAAGGGGAGTCCTTCAATTCAAAGCTTTGTAGGGATGTCTGAAAATGGCACTAAGATTCTTGCATTTACCTAATTAATTTCTGTGAATCACTGGAAAAGTAAACACTGTACAGCACATCATCTGTGACCTTTCACTGTCAATGCCTACTAAACCTTTTTGAGCTCCATGATAATTGCTTCTTGCTTTTTACAGCAATTAATAATCTGAGGTATCAAGGAGAGAAAGCGGGAAGGAAGATGTCCACTGTTTTGTGACTCGGGTAAAAGGACAGCATTCTTAGTTCTGCATCAGATATGATATATTTTTAATAGTGCTAATTTTAATAGTGCTAATTTTCAGGTTGAAAAGGAGTACAGCTCCTCAGTGTTACCAGGGTCATCCCTGTGTGTACCAGGCAAGTAAATGCATGTCAATAATGTGTGAACAAAGCTCTTTACGATGATGAAAAGGAAACACTGGCTTTTGTTTCAGAGAATTAGGGCAATGTAAAATAGATAGGATTATTAAATACGTAAATGGAAATGTCTTTTCATTATTTGAATTTTGCTAGTCTGTCTCCTCTTAACTTCATCTTCAGTAATGTTTCGTTATTAATATAAACCCAGACTGCTAAAACCCGAGTGTCTTGCAAACATTATCTAACATATCTTCAAACCAGGTATATGTTTTGAGGAACGTTATTCCTTTTTTTTTTAATTTTGTAGAATCTAAATTTTCAAAGAGATTGTGATTCTCACAAGTCTGATCACAGTTCTTGTTCCGTCACTGGGTGTTTAAAGATGTAGAGATGTTGCTTATTTAGCAAATTGTCTGTCCCACTTTATAACAAAAGATAGGGTTTAGAAAATCTCTCCTATCATAAGTGATGAATCTTTCTAAAGTATAGTCCTGAAAAGCATCAAAGCAACTTTTAGGTCTATTGGTAGTTATAACAGAAGCTTTTCCAAATGGGAATAGAGATTTCCCTTACTTTGTGAAGAGTTTAAGAGTGGAAGGTGGTTCCATGGTGCCACACATTTTGAGACAATACAATTTTACATGAATAATTCGTAATACTTTCAAGTTTACTTTCTTCTATTATCTCGGCTGGAATTGTTAAGAAATTATATAGGGAGGCATATATCCAGTCCTGTTCATTGGACTCAGTTGTGTGCGATGTTTTGGGGTGTTTATTAAGTTGACTAAGCATACTAAACATATTTGGACAGTGGGTTACACAGAATTAGAGAACGCCTGAACCCACGGATAGCTTGTGGCTTTGCCTGCAGCACAGCCTGCTCACAGGTGCGTTGTAGCTTTTCCCATTGCTTGACTGGAGAGGTACTATAAGAAAATTAGTTTGGGGAGCTTAGTAATACTGGCATGTGATTCTGACTTTCATTTCATTTGATGTGAAAGAAATAAATACTGGCGAAGTACTAGAAAAGAATAATGATAATAAAATAAAAACCCAAAACAAAACAAAAACCAAAACCCAAACAAAGCAACCTGTATAGCTTTTACGTAGTTAAGTAAGCATGAGAGGAACACGAAGAGGTAAGCACTGAAGCCAGGCTGCCAGGGTGGATGATGGAAATGCTGCAGGTGTTCAGAATTTGAATGGACAAGGCCATGAGCAACCAGACTGAACTTTGCAGTTAGCTTTGTGCTTTGATCAGAGGGTTAGGCTAGATGATTCCAGAGGTAGCTTTCAACAAAAAGGGTACTATGATTCCATGAAAGCAAATGCTAATATTGCTGAAAGTTTTTGAGTTCAGCAGTACCAAATAAAGAGACTATGGCCACACAAAGCTACCAGGAGTCAATCATCAGTACACAGAACTATTGTGTGAAATGAGAAGCGGAACAATCACTGCCCTGAGCTGTGTGTACAATAACTGGGTTATAAACAAGCATATCAATACTTTAAAGATTGGCTGCAATAGAGTGTCATTGTGTTATCTGGTTGTAACCCACTTGAGCACCTTGCAAGAAGAAATATATTAAATACTCCTCATTAACTAGAATGCATATCATGATCCAATTCCCCTTTTTCTTAGAGAGTTAGGATTGGAAATGGCTTGTTTTAGGAATTGCAGCAGCCATTTAATATAGGTGGAGGTTCATTAGTACTTTGCTAATTGGCATCAGTAAGTTTAAGGATTAAGAGAAGTGACTAGAAAGTAATGTATCTGAACTAGTTTCCTGACCTCATTCCTGTTGCTATAGATAACATTAATCTCTGCAAACATTGGCACCAAACTGAATGGTATGTAACCTCTAGCTGTTAATTGCCAGTGGAGGAATGAGAGAGGTAGTGAACTTTGAATGTCTTCAATCTTACCCTTAAAAATTCAAATTCTTTTGCCAGGAAAGGCAATGTGATGAGTCCCAGTACTGCCATTAAGTAAGCAGAATTGATCAAAGGTTTTAAACAAGGTTTCTTAGGGATTTTTTTGGACCATCAGCAACCACGGCTGACTAATACCTCTTCCTATCCAGCCTTGAAGGCTGGCTGTATTCACAAAGATATTTATTTTCAAAAGAAAAGCTGTCAAATAATTAAGCTAGTTAGTTTCTCTAGTGATGCTTGTGTTTATGATTTTCTGAATTTCTCAGCTGGCCAGTAAATTGGAAAGAAAAATAATATTGAAAATCAATATGCTTCAAATGTGTTATCTTTGGAAGTCCCTGAAATCCTTCAGAGCTGGGCTGACCTGTTTGGCTGGGGAGAGCATGTAGTTCTGACCAGTGGCACAGCACAGTCCTTGCCGCTCTAATGCGGCTCCTGTCTGTCCCCTTGTGAGGGATGGTCCTCCACCATCATGCAGGTTGTAGGCTGCTGATCAGTCATTCCTCTGTGTCTGCACCACACTGTTAGCTCTTGTCTTTTCAGTGGATTCTTGGCCCCTCCTCTATCATCCTGAGAGGATTTGTTTGTTACATAGAATAAAATAGGCTGGAAAGAGTCTCTGGAGGTAATGAAGACCAGCCCTGCTTCAAGCAAAGGAGGGCTATGCTGCCTCTGCCAAAAATCCCACCCCACCAACTGCTCACTTCTGAAATACCTGGGAAAGAGAACTGCTTTCCAGAAAGCTGTGGTTCCAGGTGGGGAGAACTCATGTTCAGTGCTGTACAGCGTAGCTGCTGGGATCGACTGTGGGGATCTTTCAGTAATGACGATGAAAAAGGACTGAGCTGCATTCAAACTGGGAGATGGGATGGGACTATAAGGTTTAACCCAGTGACCCAGTGAAAAGCAACCTGGAATTCAGTGGGAAAGTATCCCTCAAGGAAAGGGAGGCAGAACATAAATGGCTGTAGAAAAATTTGAAATAGAAGAAATAGCCCTAGTTCTTTATAATCATCAGTTCATAACAGAGAATATGTACCCACAAGTTTTTAACTGGTGTTGCCAGGCCACATGTTTTTACAAGAAAAATTTTCCTATGAAAAATAATAGAAGAAAAGAAATACAGACTAGAACAGCAGTATTGGTTGACTTTAGTCGAAACCTGCCTCTGCAAGTTGAAGATATTTATCATGATGTTGTCTGTTAGAGGTCATGACTCATTTCACTCTTCTTGCTGCTGCTGTATGAACAGCTCTCTAGACAGAAATAGCTTTTTCTGTTGATGGCCATCTGAAAGATAACTCTCGGTTGACACAAATCAGTCTAACACTACTGGCTATAGTGATACACATCGCCTTTAAAGACATGGTAAGGTAAAGGGCAGCCAATGATGCTACCATAATTTATATGTTAGATGGAAAGTAAATGGAGGATAATGAGAAAGGAAGAAGATTGTTGCCTCTTTTGTCCCTCCTCCTGCCACTCCATGGCTTCTGTTTTCTCCAAACATCTGATATACTGTTCAGTGATAAAGTTGTTTTTGTTTTTATCCCAGTCTCACACAGGATCTGACAGTTGAACATGTAATGAAAAGATAGCACTGTATAAAAATTAAATTCTATCTAAAGTAAATCAAGTATATATTTTTTAAAACATGAACAACTAAATCATGCATCAGAAACAGGTGCCTTTGAAGGATGTTTATTGCTGTGATTCCATTTTAATTGATAATGTTGGAGGTATTTATTGTGACCTTAAATAGTAAGAATGCTTTCTTAACAAATAAGGCAATAAAAAGAGCAGTAAACGTGTTAAATAAATATTCTTTATTATTTAGCAGTTTTTATTTTCAGAATCTTCTGCAGTTGCATATTCATGTCCTTTCATGTACAAATATGCAAGTGAGAGAATACTTGATTAGAGTTGCCAAGTCTCCATTCTTACATGCTTTTTTGTTTTGTTGAGTTGCTTGAGTTTTTTTTGCTTGGTTTTTGGGGGTTTGGATTTTTTTGTTTGTTTTAGGTTATCTAGAGCTTTCTTCTCCAAAGCTTTCTTCTGGTTTTGTCGTGGTAACTGAATAAAGAAAGAATATTTATTCATAATTTAAAGGGATTACAACTTTCTGATTTTGGTGGGTTTCTTGGTTAATGTATACATTTTTACTACTGCCAAACTGGTTGCAGGGCTATCTAATAATCTGAGTAACTAAAGCTTCTGAGTAACCACCAGAATCTGTTCTCAGAATTGCAACGAGAATTTGCAATTATAAGAGAAAGGACATGTTAATATTTGGCTCTTGGAACCACTTAAAACAATGTAAGAGATAAAAGCATACTTATTTAAGTAGAGGTGTATTCATTTAAGGTGTTAAAAAGTATGTGTGCAAACATTATACCATCCTCAGTAGCACATATGAATATGGTTTTGTCAGCTGAGAATGTTGCCAGATTTTGAAACTGAGAAATGTGCTTTCTGAGTGCTCAGGAAAATGCCTTCTGTAACAAGTCTCACAGCAGGACTAACTGATAAACAGAGCTGGAGCCAAATAATGCCGAAAAATTTTGTAACACCTTTCGTTTTTAAGGGCTTTCAGAAACATAATTTCATTGTGTAAGGTAACTGCATAAAGTATATAAATTACCCATTTTGTAGGCAGAGAAACAGAAACAAGGCAGGTTTAAATAACACAATTTACATGCTTGGCTGTTTCATTCGCAAGCCCTTGAACGTGAAGGTGTGTGTGTCTGCACGATTTAGCAGAGGTTCTTTGGAAATTAAAGTGCCATACAAGGTTATGCCATATTATAAATATCTTAGTTGGTTTAAATTAGGAGGAAAATGCTTTTTGTCTGACATTTCCTGCAATATTAAATATCAGTGTGAGGAAAAGCAGCACTGCCACATGTAAAAGGAGCTGAGGAAAAAGTAGTGATTTGAAGGAGGGGGAGGTACATTCATTCTGCCTTCTGTGGCTGGGACTGCTCTGCTGTAGATCAGGCAAAACAGTGGAAAGATGTGGAGGTGGCCTAAGGCAAGTGGAGGGATTAGTGAGGCAAATATTTGTGGAGAAAGGCAATAAAAAAATTGAAGCGAACAAATCTGCACACATGTAAGTAATTCACAGCTAATACAGTTACTCTAAAGTTCAGAAGCACTGGTGTAGCAGTGCTGTGGAGGAGGATAATGCAATTAGCTTTTCTGGCTACATTGTTGTCCACTCCTGTGTGGGGCAGTGATGGCCACGTGAGATGGAGCTGAATCACCAGCACAGATTTTCAGAAACCTCTCTTGAAAAGTTGCACTGAAATACATACCAAGAAGCTAACCAATAATGTTGCTGGTCTTCACGGACTGCTTTAAGCTACTGACCCTCAGAAAGGTTGGACTGTGAATTTCTGTCTTCATTGCATTCCTTTCCAGATAAGGCAGATTAGAACAATTTAGATCTCTAAGATATAAAGTAAGTTGCTGGCTTGATCATGGTCATGTTACCCAGCAAGCTATCGGTAAATAGCAACACAAAACAAGCTCTTCTGTTATAAGGCAACTTGTAAAAAATCATCATAGTGCCATTAGCATCTGAAAAGGTATGATAGTCTACCTTAGCTGATGCTCTGCCTGCCTGTAGTTTACCCCACCCATTATTTTGCAGTGGGCAGAGTTTGATAAGCACTGGGAATAATCAGTAGTTAGGAACTAGCAAACTGTTAGCCTGTTCTTTTTGGAAATTAATAGCATGAAAATACTTTGAGCAAGAGTTTCTCTTGCAGCCTCAAAACTTACTTCATCTAGTGAGCTCGGCAGGTTATGAGTACGTAGGGAGTTTCAGCTAAAAGTTTATATGTGTCTAGTTGTAGTAATGGTTTTAAAGAACTCAGATCCATGAACTGGACTTGAATTTACTGGGATAGGGTACTGGTTTTAGGGAGATATTGGAGCTCTTTTTCTTCTTTCTTAGCCCTTAATTTGCTAAAAACTTCAGCGCTGCCTGGCAGATGTGCATATTTCAGCCCAAGTGAGGCATTAACTTGATGCTGCCCAGTGCCTTTCTCAATAGCGTAACAACATCCTGTCACTCTGTTATCCCAGAACTGCAGTTACTCAGATAATATTCATCAGCAGATTTAACAGCTGTTCTGACAGTGACTGATGTTGAACACTGGTCCTGCAAGCCCAGAAATAAGTTTCTTATTTGGCTCATGTAGTTACCTCCTCCCTGGTGTGCCAGGGCACATGAGAACCTCCTGAACTTTATTCTGGACCTGTGGGTTGAATGGAGCATAAATGGTTTTTATTCAGGGTCACGAGGAGAAGGTTTATCAAACAGCACTGTGCACCATCTGTGCTTATATGTAGACATGCATTAGGGTTTAAAATGTCAACAATAAATTAAGCCAGGTGCTCCAACATAAAAGGTTTACTGCTGTTCTCTTGTGAGAAATCTAATTAGAATCTTAGTTGGTAAAATTGTAGATGCTTATGTACAGTGTGCTTTCAGCCTTCTTAGTAATAAGATTTCTTCCTTTTTTTTGCAGTTTATCATGGAAAGCTAATTTTCCCCTATTTGTCTTACAAGTATAACAGTTACTCATCTTGGTATTTGCACTGTCTGATCCCTGTAGTATGAGATATTCATGACTTTCTTGTTAGCTTTACTACAATATCTTTTGTGAGGGGTATATTGGCTTCACATGTGCTGTTCCCAAGCAACGCAGCTCCTCTGAGGCTGGGTTTCCCTGTATCCACGGGGAGTGGGTGTTCCGAGAGACACAGGTATCACTCAGTTTGCCTCTGTCTAGGCTGTGCTGAGGAGATAGAAACTTGGCCACCATGTGAAGATGATCTCTTTTGTAGCAATGCATAATCCGGCAGAAGATAAATGGACCATCTAAAGCCAAGTGGAATGTTTTAAATACTCATTTTAAAGGGGTATAAGTGCATGTATGGGTGAGATGTTAGAAACTCTGACAGTAGAAAGAAAAGCCACAAGAAAGAGCTAGCTGAACAGGTAGAACTGAAGCTTTTAGTTGTGATTTTGTATTCATTAAGAAGTACGTAAAATAAATGACTGACTAAATAACAAATTGGAAAAGATAGGATAAGGGCAGAAAAAGGCAGATAAATTCGAACTAATATTATGTCTTGTCTTGGCATCATCTCAGTGGTATTCTTGATAAAGAGCAAGAAACTAAAGTTGAGAAGTTTGAGGGCATCTTTCAGTGGCCTTGGTAATTTCACAAAATGCCAAACAATGTTGGAAGAATGAGGCTGACAAGTTTAGTGCATTAATTTTGAAATATTTGGGTAAAGAGAACCTGAAATGTCTGTGATTTATTAGCATAAGGCAATGTCCGTGTACTTGGAAACTCTACATTGCAGGATGCAGTTAAAAATGAGGTGTCTGTCTGAACCCTAGGTTTCCTACTTGTCAGCTTAGGCAAGCTGTGTATCTCATTCAGTGTGCTGAAGACTTCTTTGGAACAGACATCTGTAATAGAACAAAATTATTATGAGAGCTGTCAAGTCTTGCTGATTCAGTCTATGATGGGCAATATGGAAAAGGAAAGTGAGATGAGAAATCCTGATAATTCTACTATATCCTCCAGTCACAGCACGTGACTGATTTCTGAGCTGCTCCAAATCACTCTTTGTCCTTTAAAATCAGGCATGGAAGAGGGACAGTGCTGGGGAAAATCAGAGGATTGAATAAAAGGCAGTGGATATTGAGCTGGGAATAAGCCAGAAAGTTTTCAGGCTTCAACACAATTTTTTTTCTAGAGAAAATAACAAAAGTAAAAAGGGACCTCCAGATGGGTGGTTGACATCAAAATGTATTTCATTGCTTTATGAGTGCAATACAGAACTAACAAAGTATTCATGTTTTAAAAGTATTGGCAAAAAAAAAAAGTCACCAAACATGTTAGAGCCTTTGTGTAAAAATGAGTAAATGGGGATACATGGAATATTACTGTATTTATCTGTAGAATTAAAACTGAAGTAGTCTTTACACTAAAATTTACCTGATGTCCTTTACCCATTGCCCAAATGCAAATCGTGTGAGTGGTTGTGTGTAGAAGACTCCTGGAGTCAATAGTTGGTATAAGTGGTAGAAAAGCCCAGGACCTTAAACTGCTACGTGATCTTCTGTCTGAGAACACTTTCCAGTTAGGAACATACAACCAGTGCTTCTCAAATACATGATTATTCCCTGCCATTCACAGAAGAATCTAAAAGAAGAACAATTTAGTGGCACTGAGTACTTTTTCAGTAAAATACCTCCCAAGTGGCCATTGATACATAATCATCCACCCAGATTTTCTGACTGACATGGCTTATGAACACAGCTCTTCAAAAAGACTTGATAAAATAGACTTGATAAGATATTTTATCTAGAACCTATGGTGAACGTAGCTGTGACAAACTGACATTGTTGACTGCAGAACAAATATAAATCTGTGTAGTTAGTGTTGTTCTAATAGTCCTAAATGTCACTTAGTCACAAAGTTTTCTTAGCCCATCTTTGCAATGAAAAAACAAAAATCAGCTGATCTTGCTGTCTTTGTTTTGTAATTAGCAAACATACTTTTTTGTTGATGGTGGTTACAAGATTAATTAATTAGCAAGAAGACTGAAAACAGCCCAAAATATAATAATTTTTCTTTTTAATTAAAAAAATAATCTAAAAAATAAAGTTGTTGCAGAATTCAGTAGAAAATGAGAATAAGTATTTTGAAATGTCTGATGGTGTGGTCTCCCCCAAAACAAAAGAAACCCCAAACCATCTCCCCCCCCCTTCTCCCCCCCCCCCCGCCAAAAAAAACCCAACCCCAAACCCACCAACCTGTAGAAGTCTTTCAAAACCATACTAAACTCAATGCAAATTCTCTGTGAATGTGGCAGGAATGTGACTGGGGCTCTAGGTACTGCCGTCATTTGTCATATGGCATACAGAACAAAATACCACCTCTGACCAGCAGTGAGAAAGCAAGCAACCTCTGCAGATAAGTAATGGATCTCTTTGCCAGGATTTTGAAGCACCATGAATGGTCCACTAAACATCTGATCATCTCTAAATGAGCATGGAATTGTGCAGCAAACCCCAAACCTATAGTATATAAACTATATATGAAATGCCTTATGGCATTTTGCAGAAAGCTGGCTCATTTATCCATTCTGGCAGCTGTCATACCAACCTGCATTTGGTGTGGGTTGCTTGTTCATTTTGAAATTTTTAATATTTTATATTTGAGGTGTTGCTTGACATTAGCATAACAGAAGGTAACTCACTTTAATTTTTCTGCAAAATATAAATTGTTCTTAGCTAAAATGTACTTTCTGAGGAACCTTGTGACTTCTTGTGAGTGTATGAAATATGCTGGATGGCGGATGGAATTTGAGAGGAGCTCGGTTGGAATGCAAAATATTTCACTCTGATGTGATTTTAAGTTGGTTTTCCACTGATTTACCAGGATAGTATACTATATGGAAATATAGTCACTTCCTTAAGCAGAAGAGATATCATAAAAGATGCAACAATAATATTACAGTAAATTATTTTCTTCATTTAAAAAAACCCACACCCATGCCGAGGCATTGCCATTTCAAATAGAATATGGTTATATTCCTGCCTTCTTTTCCTGTTCATAATTTTTGTCTGAAACAGCCAGATGGAAAAACAGTTGTACATAGATTTATAAGTAAAAGTCTGTCCCTGTATCACTCCAAACAATTCTTACTGCTTAGCTCATCAAAAATGTAATTCATGTGCCTATAAAAGAGGTGTCTGATGTAGCTCTGCTTGAAGTGTGTAGTCTAAAAATGACATCATGAAGGGTGAGTCAAACCAAACAGATCTTTGTGTGCATCTGATACTGGTATATCCCTCTCTAGGCGTTTGCTTCTGTGCTCTGCTAAGAGTACTGCAAATCCAGAAAGGTGATTATACTTTTTCTACTCAGCAGCTTTTTCGTACCATGCTTATAAAGCATGTGAGAGGATAATGTCCCAACCCCTCTGTGGGATTAATCATTAGAACTATTCTGCGGAGTGTCATGACAAGGTTAAAATATTTGAACTACTATAAAAAGTCTAATACTTTAGTTTAGAAACTGATAGTTACAAAATAGAGATAGAAAAAATAGTTTTGAAAAGTGGATGTCACATTTTATACGGGCAGTGTTGTTTCATGTTAGACATGTACATCCACCTGCATTCCTCTGCCAAATACATAAAGATGAAAAAAGGTTGATTAGATGCTTTTCTGAGTACAGGTCTAGCAGTGTACTTGGGTCCTAACTCTCTAAGTGTTGCTGCAAGACAGCCTCAGAAAAAATGTGAAATCTTGGAATATATTACTAAATCATGGTAGTTACGACTACTGTGTAAATTCCAGTTAGTTTGACAGTTCTTGATAGTTGACCAACAATAAAATTTACCTCTCATTATTACTTCTGACAGTGGTGTTAGCTGACTTACATAGGGACCTTTTGAATTACTTGGTCAAAAAAGTTCCATTAAGACTATTAGAGATCACCTTTCCAATACAAAACCAAAACCACAGAAACGTAAGATTTTTTACTGAAATGTGTAATCCTGGTCTCACTTTGGTTTACAAATTTTAACCTCCTGTGATGTACAAAACCACTGTGTTCTGGTGAAAGAGTATTCTTTTGCTAGAAATCTCATGTGGAAGGATGGGGTTGCAAAATTGCAATCTAAATTTGGAAGAAGTACTAACTGGAAGTGGTCAACTACTAATTTGTACTTTTAATTTTCCAGAGTTTTAAAACAACTTCCTTAAATCTACTCAAGCTTACCTGGTTTCTTTTTCATACTTGCTCAGAACTATTAATATTAAATAGTTTTAGCATCAATAGGAATTTTGATACCAAGCAGAAAATACATCCCACTGGACTCTGTATCCAAATTTTTAACCAGTATTTAACAGGTTTTATTTCTATTTATTTTTTATGAAACTTTTTATTATTAATAGTGTTCTCTAAAGAAGCTAATGAACTGTAATAGACTTGCATAGTTATGAAGCCTCGTGATTTATTCATAGAGATTGGACACAGAACGAAGAATTGGCATTAATTCTTCTAGAAGTTAGCTGAGAATGCACACTGCTCCTCACTCTGTTTTGGGGCTTTTCACAGCAGTTTTCAATGAAAATAAAATAGGGGGAAATTCCACTTAACAAAAGTGTCCGGCTTGAAATATTTTGTAAAGTAGTTCTGAAATAATTCTGGCATTGAAATTATCTAGATTTGATTCAAAAATTGTTGAAATACAAGAAACAGTATAACCTGCCAGCAGGTGTATTCTGGGTCCCGGTGAGTAGAGCAGAAATAGTGGGTTTTTTTTTCACTATTGGTGTTAGTCAAATACTTTTTCATCCCTTTCAAAACAAACCTGTATATCTATAGCTCTGCAAGTATATGAAGGCAAATGAATCATGCCTCCTACAGTCAGCAATACGTTACCTGAAACTGCACTAGCTTTTGTGTTCTGGGAGCAGTTAATGAGTCTGAATCTTATATAGGGTATCAGGACACACTGGTATTTCAGAGGCCCTCAGTAAGGGTGCGGATTTAGTGGGACTGAACTGAAAATGATAATTTGCTCTTTTCTTCCACTTTCTTTCTAAACATTGCATAAACTTAAATCCTCACATCATTGCCTGGGAGGAATGGCACATATTATCAGAGGAAGACAAGCAGGTTATAGTAGTCAGTGCTCTTAGCCAATGCCGTCCTTACTGCTGAGTACAAATTGTCCATTGCCCACTGTTCAGACAACCTTGGTCACAACTTGAAATTCAAAACTCTTGTTTTCTAAAGAAGAGATATTAGGCAGTGGAGTCTCTGAAACTGCGTGCTCTAACAAATGCATGAGAAATGGATTATGCAGGGGTTTGATACCTGAAATGTATAACCTGTGGTGAGAGCTCATGTTTAGGGAGGACATTCTTTCCCTGTCAGGTAATTTCACTTTGAGTTGGTGTTCTGTGAGTCATGTTCAGTGGTTGGAATGAATCTGAGTTGTGGCCTGAAATTTGCTTTGTGTGAATGTTTATATCTGACTTTTTTGCTTATACATCTTTTAGAGCGGCACTGAGAAAATGGGGAGGTTTGGCAAAAGGCCTGTTGTATTTCAGATTTACAGTGTGTGCAGCGCTGGGATTTGCTCAGCAATAAATGATTGGGCAAACTGAAACAGAGATGCTAGATGTGCTGCAAAAACATCACAGTGAAAAGTGTGGCATATAGGGAACTTTCATCTTGATGACACGTAGAAATGTGCAGGAGAAAGCAATATAAGTTTGTAATTTCCATTCTTTATTAGAGAAAATGAAGCTGCAAATTTAAGCTCTGAAACTAAACTGGATTACTTCAGAGATGTTCACACCAGGAATTATTTTTTAGGTTGCACAAGAAAAAAATGGGGTGGCAGCGACAACAGTATTAGCTTTAGTTTTGTGATGATTCTTGGTACTAACAAGTCCTAAAATACTATTGACAGAGTTTCTTTTTTTTTTTTTAAAAAATAAAGTAGGTAGTGGCCGAAAGTAATTAATATTCTGTAATCTCTGGAAAAGAAATCTGGATTTCATTTTTAACGTGACATATAGATGACAACTGGAGACTGTGTTAATTCTCATTCTAATCTGTCCCCACATACTTGGGCAACAGTTAAATTTGTTCCTAAATTCATGTCTTGCAAATACAAGTGGTATAAGCTATATCTATAGCTTTGTCTGAAAATCAGATGAAACGGTATATTCTCCTTCATTTTTTTTTTCAATAGTATCCAGATCTACCTGAAAAAAATTCTTTCAGTTACAAAAGAAAATAACGTTCTGACCTATTTCTCCTTCCCCTTTGATTGTCAGCATTTGTGGATATCCAGATAGGCACTGCATAGGCTTTCATAACTACAATAGCTCCAGAAGCAGAAATAGCCTGCAGAGACTAAGCAGAGCTGTGAATATTTGTGGGTTTCCTTCTCCATTTCACAGATGTTGTGAATCCTTCCTCTCAGAGTTATGTTGGTTATAGTCTGAGGCTGGCTGAGGGCCTTGAACTTGCCAGGTTTAAATTGTTTTGTTTGATAATACTGTGCCACACTGGTTCATTTCTTTTGCTATGTAAAAAGATAAAGATGATCAACATGATGTTAAATCATAAGGCCTTGCGAGCTGTCGCACCGAATTGGCTGTACTCTCACTGCTCTAACAGTCTTTCCGAATACTGAATTGGAGATAAACGTGTTCCTGGTAACTGACACTCTACACTTTGGCTAACAGAGACACTAATCTTGCTTTTAACAATATACTGTAGCACTCGTGTTTCTATGTTATTTTTATTATACCAGGGCAGGGAGACTCTTTAAGAGAAATATTTCTTATTGCATTTATTAATTATGTCTTGAGTCTTAGTATGATGTAGACACAGATAATTGCCTTTCAGTCAATGTTTTCAGTCAGACTTATTTTACGTAAGGGATATCACAGGTCAGAGAACAGTGGAGTGTAAAAGAAGTGATGTGTGTGTTTGTTTCTCCTTGATAGTTTGCACAATTTGTATTATGAAGAAAAGAGTACTTGCAGTGAAAGTGTTTGGGTTTTTTTCCTGAAATCATCCAAAATCAGCCATGCAATAGCTAAGAGCACCCTACCTCCTGTAAAACCAAAGTCTCAACCTTTTGCAAATATTCTTTATAGAGGAACCATAGTATCATCCTTCGTTTCCAAGTACTGGCACTGCTGAGTGATCCTGGTTGCACTGGCAATAGTGATGGGTCTTCTCATTGAGAGGAGTCCAAACATACCCATCCTAGGATCCTGATATTTGGTTACCTAACTAGAGAAAATATTCCGCAGCACCAGAAGATAATCATGCTGTCAGAAGGAAGTAGCTAATATCAGGTGAGACTTCTAAGATTAACTAAAGATTTGAGCATCTGCCTCCATATGTTACTTCATAAATCACTTAATTTTCTAAAATTCCTGGTAACAAATTGTGGTCACTAATTCATGTGAATCTATGATTTTTAAAATCCTGGTTCTTTTTTATCTGTACAGGAAGAATTGAGAAAAGGAAAGTAGCTGGATATGTTGAGTTTTGAAAGCTATAGTAAGAGTTCATATAGGAAGGAACTTTATATTAGAGGCAGAAGATCCTCACTGAAATGAGAAGACAGTTTAAATTTTGAAAGATTTAGGCCATTTTCCTCATTATAAAGAACACTTCATTATCAATATTAATGGAGAGAGTTATCTTTGAATTCAAGTCACATGGTAAAAGGTTACTGGTTCTAAACATGTCAAGAACAGTATCACTTCACTCTTTACAGGGTGGAACTGGTCCAATATACGTGAAAAGGGGGATGTGAGAGGAAGCTGGCCTGGGTCTGAAATGTGAAGACATATTGTTCTGAGCCTGAAAGAGTAAACTGCAGGATACTTACCTTTCTACCTTTTTAAAGAAATCTATCTTTCTTTGGACTGATTTTCATTTCTTTTCTCTGTGGCCAGCTAGTGAATTTACTCATCCCTTCTGTTGCAGTTGCTCTTCTCTTCCAGAAATGTTCCTGAAGAACAAATTAACAAAAGGATTCAAAACGAGTCTATGAATTAGATTTTGCCTACATTTGTAGGCAAGCAGCAGTCATGTAGTCCATCATGATGCTGATTGTTGTTTATAGATTAACTCTCAAACCAACTGTCAAACCAACCATATAAGCTTGCTTCCTGTTTCATCCAGGGGGAAGTAATTTAGCAGCAGAAAACCCTTATATAAAGAAAATTAGGAAGGCTTTTAGAAGAGCTGAAGCTGCTATGCTTTTAATTAAATTTCCCTTGTGTTTTCACAGTTTTGGGGAAATCTGAAGTTTGAGGTTTAGGAAAACAAACATTTGAAATAAACTCTAGAAAGTTCAAAAAACATTCCAGATATGGTCAGACATTCTTAGGAATATCCAATAAATTATAGATACTAATTATCTTTTCTGTTACAAACTTGAGGAATAAAAGAATGAACTATAAAAAAAAAAGCTTTTGGTTTGTGTGATGATTGGTTGAATCTGACTGCTAGGCATGACAATATGTACAAATGCTGTCACAGCTCTGAACGATTAGTACTTCCTTGATCACATTAATTAATCACATTAATGCTTTAATGCCCGTTAATGACATCTTTGGACTTGCAGAAACTTTGTGTATGGATTTTGTTGAAGTACAAAGTATTTTTATGATATTTTCTCTTTAGATACCTTTTTAACCTTCTAAAGCTATTTAGAGTACATATCTTGTGATAACTCAGTTTCTTGTATTAACTGCACGTCATTACTTCCCAAGATGAAATCGGTATGCTGAAAATACCAATTCTCTGCTTCAGTATCCTGTCTGGAGAGGAAGGCAGCTTTCAGAGCTTTGGAGATTGGAAGAGCTTTAAGTGAACAAAAGGGGTGCATGCAGGAGGCATAGTGAATTGTAGTCCCAGTTTTTCATCTTACCCTTTCAAAAAAGAGTTGCTTAAGACTATCTTTTAATATATTTTTGAATTTGACAATCCAGAAATAAGAAAGCCCTTCTGGGTGCAGTGAGAGTACTTGCTTTATGCCTCCCCTCTGGCAATCACTTTTAGCACTACAAGGAATTATCCTTGTAGTGGACTATAATTTTGCTGACACACAGGTGAAAACCAATATTGAAGTACTATCAAGTTCAAATTAATTTTACAGAAGTCCTCAAGTATTGGTAACACACATATCATGGATACAGGCAAACTGCACTGAGGTTTTAGTTGTGAAATGGTTTGACATGATATTCTGAGTTGTTTGTCCTCTCTCCCCACTTAGTGCTGATTTTTTTCTTCTTACTCAAAATAGTCGTAGTAAGTCAAGATGCCCATTGAATGTTGGTGGTTGTTTGACATTTTTTATAGTGTTCTCAATAAGGAAGGACCCACAATTATTCACTAATACTTCTTTAATTTCCTGCTTCTGCTTCCTTCCTAAATGAAGACAGTATTCTCACTTCTATTTTCTTTGCACAGTTTTTCAGGTTTTCTGTGTTGCCCATTCTGACTGTTGTATTTAGCTCTTGCCTTTAGTCCCCTGTATATGCAGTGCAGGTGCAGGGTTCACTGTGGCAGGAATCTTTTTTTCCCTTCTTCTTCCTTCTTTCTTTCTGTATGCACACAATAATCAAATTGTGGTTCATGTTGGGGTTTTTTTATGTGCACTGCCTCAGTAGGAAAATTACTGAAAGGCAGAAAATTAAGGTGGCTCTTGGGGAAAAAAAAGGTGATATTTGGAAGCACTTGAAGAAGCCTAACTTCCTGGCTGTCTCATTCACTAGA
The DNA here is from genome assembly GCF_963921805.1 of Phalacrocorax carbo. NCBI lineage: Eukaryota > Metazoa > Chordata > Aves > Suliformes > Phalacrocoracidae > Phalacrocorax > Phalacrocorax carbo. The sequence continues at coordinate 11,924,824 of NC_087522.1, read as the reverse complement.
AAAGTATGGTCTGCAGGATTGTTTATATGTACTACAGTAAAGTGTGTATTTGGTCCTGTATTGTATGCTGAATGAAGATCCAATGTCTATTAAAAGGCTCTCAGAAATCCCATTGTAAAGAGAAAACATGTATTCCCTGAGCAAATAGGAGTAATCATGTCATCCTGAGCTTATGTTTCTTCTTATTTTTGCTGTTCTAAAAATAATCATAAAGAGTGTACAGACAAGGGGGTTAATAGACAAATCTAAGTGGACCGAGTCTTAACTGTGATCAGGTGCATATTGCAGTGTTTGGATAATATCCTCTGCTGAAGAAAATTAATTTTTATTGATATTTACACGATCTCAGCATAGAGGCTTTTGCCATCGCTTCAGGTGCCTGCTGTGAACTGGTGGTACGCTAAAACAACAAATATTTTGAAAATAATGTAGATGATAAAAGCCCAGAGTAAACATTTAGTAAAATGAAATTATTTGTTATTTGAGCTTGGAGCTTTAGAAGCTGAATGTGTGAGTTTGTCTGTAGGGGTTGCAGTAGCCAGCAGGTGCCCAACCGAATCTCAGAATTTCAGTATTAATGTATGCTGGGCAAGTCCGGGCTCTAACGGCCTTAAAAGATGGGCCTTTTCTATGGATTTCACTCCCTTGAGGGAAAATGAGATTTGGGTGAGACTATTCTATCTGTAGGTGTAGGTACCTACATGTAAGCTAGGCATCTTGATTCCCCTCATAATTAATGGACAGGTTTCCTTTCATCTCATTCTAAGGCTGACATCTAAAACAACTTAGGTGAATACTAGGTTTCTGTTCATGGACTTCAAAAGGAATCAAGATGACTAGCTTACTTGAATGTATCCAAGCGTATGGGAGAAGCTCATGCCAAGCATCTAAAATAAAAATGTGTTCAAGAAGTTGAAATAAATTAACTCTTAAAGTTAGTGGCATAGTATCTGGAAATGCAGGTCCATTTCTAAGCAGAATGAATCATGGCACTAAACGCAACCGTACTGTGGTTAGAAAGATGAAGGGAAGGGTGCACAAGTCTGTGCTAATAGGAAACAGGAGTGCCTTCACTTCCCTTGGCTACATTTTTTTCTCTCTATTCTGCATTCTCAAGGTAAAAGATTAAGTAAACTGACTATGAAGTGCTGACTTCCATTGCCAAATCTTCTGCTTACCTCTAAGGAGATGATGTCACGTCTGAAATGTCTTGGAAGGGAGCAAAATACACAGTACATCTGCCATTGGTTCATGTTCTTAAAACACCTTCCGAGTAAAGTCTTATTTTAGATTATGAAGTTGTAGCTTAGGGCAATGTTTGCTTTGAAATCATCTGTGCAGTAACTTATTCCAGCAGTTATTGGAAAGAAGCAAAAAGTCCCCATAATTTTGGCATAAGCTAGCAGAATAGGATATTTTCATTATAGATACTTTGGGTTATTCAAATTTATACCTCCCCTGAATGAAACACACAGTGCTATTAAATAATCTTACATTAAGTCAATGGGCAAAACTCCCACTGAATCAAGGTTCACTGCATTCATATAATTCCAGACAAGCAGGGAGGACAGACTTGCTGTGCATTCTAATCTGGAATTGTTTCACCTTATGGCTTGGATAATGAGATATTGATTTTCACAGAGCAGGTCACGTTAGAGGAGAAAAGAGACTCAGTCACAATTATGAAAGTCATTTACAATTGAAAGTGGGGAAAGGTTTCCTTTCTGGGTAGCAGATAATATTCTTTGGCTAAGCCTTTCCCACAGTTGCCAGGATTTTATACAAAGACATATAAAACTGAAAATAAAAAGGACTCTCTATCAAATATATATGCTTCTATTTTCATAAGTCAGGAATATTTGTGATAAAGTGGTACTTAAAAGATGTCCTCAAACTATTTTGCAAGAAAGATAAATGGAGTCTGTTAAATACTTAATGTCTCAAAGTTACAGCTGTAAGTCACAGGGACTTTGCACAAAAATCTAGCAACCCTATCTGGTTTCAGCTGCTCTTAGCAATCTTTTCAGCTGACCTACAACTGCTGAAACAGCAGAAAACATAACCTTCAAGATGCTCTTTTCTTTTTACAGGCACAACATTACTCATTCCTAAACTCAGTTGTCTACTCACACTAAAATCAAACTCTTCCTAGGCGTGGGTCTCTGGCAGCCTTTCTCGGGATTTGATGGAAGAGGGTGGTGAGCATGCAGGAGAGCTGTGAGGCTGGCCAAGTTGGAGCAGTGCAGGATCCCACTGTAATGGGGCTGGCAGGGATGGAATTACTTTTCTTAACAGTAGTCAGTGTGGTGCTATGCTTTGGGTCTGTAACACAAACAGTGTCGGTAATGCACCAATGGTTTAGCTATTGCTGAACGGTACTTGCAGTGTTGGGCCTTTCTGTTTCTCATTCCGCCCCAACCAGTGAGTATAGTAGGGGATGGCAAAAGGTTGGGAGGGGAAACACGGGACAGCTGACCTGACTTGTCCAAAAGGATGTTCAGTGCCACATAACATGCTCGGCAATATATGTGGGAGGTTTTGGTCTTTCCAAGGTAGCCCTTGCTCAGAGACTGGCTGGGCATCAGTCTGCTGGTGGGAGGTGGTGAGGAATTGCCTTTTCATTACTAGTTTTTTTCCTCTTACCTTTACTTATTAAACTCTCTTTATCTTGATCCACAAGTTTTCTTGCTTTTGTTCTTCTGATTTTCTCCCCCATGCTGCTGCAGGGGGAGTGAGCGAGCAGCTGAGTGGGTGCTTAGCTGCTGGCCAGGCCTAACTTGTTGTAGTTAGCAACATTTTCACAGGGTCTCATGGAAGCATCACCTTTCCCCTTGTAATGGTGGTGGCTTCCCCTTCTACCCTGTTGAAAACACAGCAGTAGGAGAGAGGCTAGTCTCTATTTTCTCTTTTCCTCCTTTTGCCTCTACCCTGACTTTCCCCTTCAGTACCTGTTACTCCTTGCTCCATTATTGCACTATTTTCTGGACTTGTGCTTGCCCAGTTTGCTGCAGGTATTAGGGCAGAGGGCACACAGCAGGCTGCACCCAGGCTGTCATTGCCACAAGTGGCTCCTTGAAGTTTGATTATATTCTGTTTGCTGAGAATTTGCATCAATTTCTACATGTGATTTCAGGTCTATACCCTAATACATTTAATTTATAAAATTTAATTTTTCCGCTAAGACACTGATTAGCAGTCTAGTCTGTAGTCTTCTTGGGGAATATTATCCTTTCCATCCCTATTTGGAGTGGACCCACATCCTGTTTCAGCTGGTTCATACCTGAGACCAGTCTATTGATTTTAGTGTGTTTGTTTGCATCTTACATGAAGAGGGTTATATTTGGCAAACTTAAAACAACCAAAAAAATCCCCACCCCCCCCAAAAAAACCCTGTCTTCTCAAGTCCATGTTTTGTAGGGTATTTTCTTTTTACCCCAATAAATGACCTTTCCTTTTATTGTGTAATTAGACATCTTTCTCTGCTCCAGTGTTTGTATGGATTGAGTTTAGAAATATTGATATATTTTTAACTGCTACCAAAACAAGGAAACATCCATTTTTTCCCTCTGTATTTTCAATTAATGCTATGGGGTGTTGTTTTTTATGCTTCCTGAGTGTATTCTTACTGAGTTGTGAGTTCAGGAATGTTCTTGTAGAACCTGGTTATATTTTCATCCTAATGTCACCAGTGATTCAGTGCAGCACACATTCTTTTTGCAGCATTACTCTAGACGTTTTTTTTATTTAGTAGAAAACATCCAAGTTCTCTTTGAATTTTCTGTGCAAAAATAATCCATATATGTCTTCAGCAAACACTGCACAAAAAAAAAATAATCTACAGGAATACAGTTTATTCCTGTTGTCTGGTATTGCTACAGGTTTTTGATCAACACCTTTTAGAGAAAATAAATTATTTTGCTTAATGTCCCTTTTATTTTCTCTAGATAACGATTTAAACATTTTCAGCCTCTCTTCCTGAAATATGTATGGTAGGAGTACAAATATTATCTACAAGATATTCAGTCTATTACTTTAGAACAACAGACAGAGGAACAAAGATTGTTCGGTTACAGTCTGGTTCTTTCTGAAACAATTCAGAATTCACAAAAAGTTTGAACATGAAAGTTGCACAAATATTCGTGCTTCCTAAATCGCAGTTACACAGGTATTTGCCTGATGTTATTATTTCCATAAAAGTGTCTAGAGGTACTAATATAAAAATCCATTAATAGTAGAAAACACAAGTTGTTTATAAATCGTAAAGAACCAGAAAAACTGTACTGGAATTAGTCTGTACAGCTTGCCTATAATTCTGGTTTAGATCACAATTTTAAGGAAGGGCACCAATCTAGCATTATAACCTCTGTTTGCGTTTTATGCTCTACAGGAATTGTCTCTGAGACACACTTAGATATGGAACACAGACCATGAAGTTGGCAAACACTTCAGCAGCTTGGCATTGCTTCCGTAAATTTGCAAAACAATTGTTAATACTGTGAGTATTTTGACACAGAGAAGTTAATGCACTGTAAGTTAAATTATAAATTTACATCACTGTGACTATTTTGCATTAACTCTCTATGGATGCATGTGGATTTGCATGGGTATGAATTTGCAGCACACTATTTTAAAGCAACTCTCACAGCAATAAAGTGAGGTGGTTGTCAGATTGCCGTTCATGGACTCAGCTGTTCCAGAGGGGCTACCAAATCCAGCTGCTTCAAAGCAAAGTCCACACCATTATATTAGATGATTTAAATTGCTGTGTGACCCCACATGGCTATGTGCACTGACAGTAGCTACTCTAGCTGCCGGTCAGCAGGGATGGGAGAGTCTGGTAGCTGTGATCAGGGACTTTTTCTATCAGCACACCAAGACCTGACCCTTCATGGTCTTAAGAACTTATGAGAGTGAACTTTATTTATAAAACAATAAATTCAAACCCCAGCTAATTAGACACAAAATTCCACACAAATCTGCATCCTCAGTCTGTTAGTATAAGCAGATTGCAATTTTAAAAGCAAAATAGTTTCGTGTGCAGATATAGTTTTGATCAAATTCTACCTACTTTAAAATTGTCAACACTTGATTTAATAAATATTGAGAAATCATATCGACATACATGGCTTCTACACTTTCAGAATAAAACATCCAGATTTTTGTATTGAACGGAATTTCAAAATAAACAAGCAAACCCAGACCTCTAGACTTTATATATAAAGACTGAAAATGTCAAGACCAGTATGGTATGTTTCTATGGAACACAGAATGTTTCTGTCATATCCTTTACATGTCTTTCTATGACATCATCTATACCCTCTTGTATATTTTGTACTTGCTTTACTTAATACCCACAGAATTACTGAGTAATTCTAGCTTGCTTCCATTCCTAATGTCTTGTATTCAAAATGCAAAATTGTTAGCCAGATTAACTAGAAGCACAGATCTCATGGTAGGTTTACTGTCTTGCATTTGAACAAGCTGCTCTTAGCAGTTTGTCTAAGAAAAATAAAATGCCGGGAAGTTCTTGTGACAACAAGATAACAGTAATTAATTTGAAATTAATGGTGAGCCATTATCAATACTAATACTAAATACTGATATACAAATGCATTATCAATGAACCTAATTTACCACCAGTAAATCAAGATACTCAAGAAAGAAATTTCCCCCATAACTGTTTTGACCATAAACTTTTTTTTAAAGTATCAGTCTAGCTGTGTCTGTCAAACTCATAATTTACATTGTGTCCAGAAAGGCTTGTAAGCACTGCCTATTTTGAACAAATGGAGCGATTTGTAACTCCAAACTTGAGAAGTCTTCAGAAATGCTCTTCAGTAATTATGCTTATTAAAGTTGATATTGATATTGATATTGATGAGTACAAGTTCAATGTCAAAATGCTAAAGGTTGCAGTGCGGTGAAGGGCCTTGGAAGCAAACAGGCAGCCAAATAAGTGGGACCTAAAAGAACACAGACCTCTGTCCCTAGCTGCCTGTCTTCAGTGCCCCTTGTGTTTCATTCCAATGGTACCTGCAAGTTTGCCATACTGAAACTGCAAGAAGTGCAAGTGTGTTAGGATGTCCATCAGTCCTGAAGCAGTTAAGGTTGCTGTCTCTAGGGTGCTTCCACGGAGCTCTCAGAGGTGGGCTTGGATGTGCCATTGTGACTTGGCCGTAGCAGTAATATATTAAAACAACTAAAGTCACTTAAGTCAGTAGGAATATATACAGAAATGTATCTGTAAACGAGTGCTAGAAAGGGAAGTGTCAAGCAGTTCAGCTCATGTTTTGGAGAGTAGCATGAGTGGGGAAAAAGTAAAGGGAATTGGGAGAAAAAAGTGTATCCTTGGAGAGCTTTTTGCAAGAAGGCAGAATCCAGGAAAACGAGCCTGGAGAGGGAGAGGCTGTGTATTTTACAGGCCTGTAAACTTTGGATGACACCTCTGGTTTAATCTTAAATAAGCTTTTGCTTTCTATTCAGTTTGTGCACTTCAGAAAGCTAGTTGTGTTTGTTTATATTTATTCTGTGGATTAGGTATGTATATTTTTCTGACTGTTTCATGCCTCTGCTTGTGTCCTACAAGATACTGAACATCTGTAGGATCCTGATGATACTACATTTTTACTGATTTGAAAATGAATTGAGAACTAAAGATCTCATTCTTCCAGCTTTTACCAAGTGCTACATGATATGTCAGTGTGATTTGTTTGCCAACAGAACTGGTAATTAAACATGGAGTTTCTCTCTCATTCTGAAACCCAAATGATTGGGTATGATTTACTCATTTACATTTTTAGAAAGTGCTTAAGTCTTTTTGTTTACAGACCTTTTAAAGAGCAGTGAAACGCACAATGATATATTTCTCAGATTTTTTCCTAATTAATCAAGACTAGCAGAAGAGAAACAAACGAAAAAGGAAAACCATGTAACTGGAAGTTGGCAACTGCTCTTTGTTAGTTAAAAAAAGTATTCATTACCTATTACCTTGAAGTATGACATGGGATCAAAACACACATATTAATGGATAAAATTTTTTTTTTAGTTTTTAAAAAATAGATCTCTTCTGTTAGTTCTCTAGGACAAAAGAGTTCATTGACTATAGCTGGGGTTTTTCCCCCCAAATGTTAACACTCCCATCCTGAAATACATATATGGTATCATACAGACCCATTGGCTTATGTCTAGGAATATTAAACACTTGAATAAAATAGAACAAAGCAGGTAGTGATAGTACACTATCCCTATTTTTGGGTTTGCTTTTCTTATTCAGGTACCTATTCCCCACCCTCACCCCCACCCCCACTTTTTAGAAAGTCACTTCTCTAAAGATTTGCTTGAAAATAAAATTCCACTGGCAGATGTGAGGGACATCCAGAGAAATAAGTTAAAATAACTCCAAAGCTCACTGATGATAAAGTTTTTGAAAACCAGGTACAACAAGGACACTTTTTATATTGGTTCCGATGCCTTTGTGGGAACAGCAAGTGGGCTCTAATGAAGGCCATGATTTGACAGTTCATAAAGAATCTTTTTGGTAACTTTTTTCCTTTATCTCTGAAATGGAAGTGAGATGATAATGATGGCTTATTTCAAGTTTCCTGATGCTGATGGAGGATATGAATCAAATTTGGCCTAGTTATAAAATAAGCTCCTAGAAGAAAATTATAATCAAACTCCTAAGTAGTTATAATCCCCGAGGAATGGTATAAAATGCTGTTCAAATAACATCCAGCTGTAGGCACTGCGAACCCATTAACCAAATCCAAGATTGGTTATTCTGATTTTCTCACATTTTCTCTTTATGCCTAGGCCTATAGTTTTCTTTCAGGATGAATGTTCATTAGCCATGTTGTTATGTTTGTTTAAGACCTTTCTGAAGTCAAATATCTCAGTTTTTAAATACACGTGAATACACGTGTAATGTGAAAGCACTCAGTGGTAGAAAATTGAGTGACAAAATTAGAAAGGAGAATATATCACAGAAGACAGACCCCTGGCCGAACCTTAGCCAGCTGTACGGCTTTGATGCCATTGCAGAATCCCGTGTTGCTTTGGGGCGGGATTGGCAGTGAGGGCTGGGCTGGGCTGTACTGAGGTGCTGCAAGCTGGGATGAGACCTGTGTGTGAGAGTCCAGGGCTGCAAGACTATGGATGACAAAAACATCCATTAAATGTGGATGTTTTCTACCTTTCTGCTTGAGTTAAATACCCAAGGAAGGAAAGAGCTATTGTGATCAGATGAGGAAACTATTGCTGATGTATGAAATTTGTGAAAGCCTTTGTAGAAAACAGAAGGATTAAACACACTATTTGCTATTTTACATGACGATTCATTGTGGAAAAGCAAAACAATTACAAACTGAATTCACAGCCAGTCACAAGGAGCTTCTCTGTGGTAGTACTCAACTTGTATTGCTGACAATACGAAGGGCTGTGAGGAAGTTAAGTGACAAATGGTAGCAGGATATGACGGATTACCTCTGTCAACCTGTATGGGCAGAGTTTCAGATGCTCCAGCAGTGACCTGTAGACACTGAGTGATATTGTTGCTGTTTTGCTTAGGTAATTTGCTACTGGACGTAATATTTGTTGATCAAACAGAATGATATAGTTGAAATTAAACCTGTTAACATTTCAGAATAAATAAATGCAATTAGACGCATGTTCTGAAGCATCAGTTTGCAAGGTTTTCCTCCAGGAAAACCTTTTTCTATTAGAAACCTATTTCTAATGGGGAATGCCTATTTCTCATGAACTTAAAATTTCAGTTACAGTGCATCAAAAATTTATTGGATGAGATTATGATGAGAAGACTCAAGGTAGAGCCCACTGAAGAGAGGAAAAAAGAAAAGAGGACAGTATTTGCCAGAAATGTGAATGGTCTTAAGAGGAGTATGCAGGATAAAGGGAAAGCCAAAATGAACAAGCTTAACATAAGAATGGGAATTAATCTGTATTTATTTTAAGAACTAAATTTATTCTCCTTTAAATTATATTGGATGGTTTGCCAAACATTATTTGGTAACAACGCTCTTTATGAAAGAAGCATAACTATTTGCAGAAGTAATAGCTTTTATTGTTATCGTAGATTCAGGAAATTGGAATAAATATATTTCCTTATTAGCATATTATGTAGATGACACTGGAAAAGGCTGAAAGCTGTTTACTATTTCATGGCCAAAATGAAGTAGTTCTGTTTCCTCAGAAAAATAGGTAAGTACTGTGTTCTTTTCAGAGCTCAGAAGCAATTCAGCTAATGTTTTGAGTCTGAATGAATAAAGATATTCTGTCTGCATGTATAATCCGTAGCACAGGGCTGTAGCGGGTATACTGATGTACATAAAGTCAGAAGGCTCAGGAAAGCAACAGTTGGCAAGTATTTGGTGGTAAAGAAATACAAGATCAACTAATATCATTGCTGTGGTAGCCACCTTTTCTCAGCTAAGGAAGCATTAGGAATAAACAATGCCTAGCCATGCAGTGCCTTGCACCTGATTTTATATTATTCTTTAAATAAGTCCTTTCAAATAGGCTCTCCAGGTGTCAGCTGTGTAAAGAAGGAAACCATTTGTGCTTTCTTTTGGGAAATCTGGTTTATTGCTTCTCTTATTCAGGTTTTTCATAAACTTGTAGGTTTTTTTTTTTTATTATTTTATTACAGAAGTGACTTAGGCATGTATGGTGATTTGAGCACAGTGTATTTTCAAGTTATGCCAACTCAGGTGTAATCAAGACTCTAAACTCTTTCTGCATCTCTCTAAAAATGTAAAAAAAAAAAAACCCCAAACAACCCCAAACCACCACCACCCATCTTTTTTTGGGCAGCAGACTGTCTTTAACTAATGTGAAACCACATTTTTGTTGTTTTTTTCTAGACTGAGACGTTTATTTTTTCATTAAGTCATGCTTATATATCTGTTTGCTTGTTCAAATTAGTAGTTTGGTATTCTGTATTCCATGGTAAAAAGTGTTGCACCACTGTGGCAGTATAATTTTTTTTCTCATGGTATGACATGGGGGTCTTCTGAGGGATTTCAAAGACTAAAAGTCAAACTAAAATACTACAGAGATTCCTGTCTAGGTATTCATTAATTTTACTAAAGCCAATTTTGAGATTAAAAGTGAGATGAAAGACCAAGTGTAGCATTGAGATAATTTTATTATTGAGAAGGTGAGACCATGACTTTGGAATCACAGTAGATAAAGTAGAACTTTCTGTGATCTAACAGTATGTTATGTGGAGAATATGAATTAAACTAAGCAATGGCCAAGAATACCCTCATTCAGTGGAACCACTATCCAGTGCTGCTATGCTGTTTTATAAAGCTCAGCAGTGCTATTGAAGGTGTGTGCAGGTGTGGTTTCTAATCACACAGTGCTGATGAAGAGATGCAAGCATCTCAAAACTGCGTGAAGAGGAAGGGACTGTTCCTAAAAGGGGCTGCAAGAGCTGGGCGGTTCATTATTTAAGATTCATCAATATTAATAAAAGAGTCTGGAAAGTTCATAATTCATGTTACTTTCAAAGTCAGACCTGTGTATTAGTATGAGCAAATTAACATTTGCTCCACATTCAGGGTGATTAATCAGGACTAATTCCTGTGACCCCTTTGGTACCAGTTAGCCTAGGCTGTGCTGGCCTTTGAGACAGCTCACTGGACCTTTGGACAAGAGAGAAGTATAAAATTTTTGTTGTACTTGTTTGTATTGTTTGAAGTGGTAGCTTAAATCTACTGACAAACTAATTCCACTAAGTATCTACAGAGGAGGCTCTCTACTGATATAACTATATAGCGACAGCACCTCTAAGATACCTGAGTCCTTTGTTTCCCACATTTGGAGACTCAGTATTATCTGCATTGACAGGTGAAGGAGCTGCTACAGGCATCCATCAATTAATGCCATTTGTCATTTTAAAGTACTCTGCTGTCTTATGTTGGCTTGTTGCCTTCTCTTTGACACCATCTAGCACTATCCATCTCACTGTGTGAAACAAGCAGGGGCAGAGAGATAAGGTCAGTTTCTGTCAGTATGAAGAAATGAAGAATCTCTGCAGATCTTTAATGAATTGCTCTGTAAAGCAAACACAGGATTTCTTTCATAGACGTGATTTTTGCCACCCTTTTGCCGAGCAGTAAATTTCCCTGAACCCAGGTAACCTGACAGGTTTACATGGAGCGGATCTAGTTGACAAGAGTGAGGGTAAAACAATTCCTTGGAGAGTGTTCTCATAGCCTGTCCTGAATACATGAAATAACTCCTGCCTCTTATGCTGCACTAATAATAAGGGTCACTTGAGTTCCAGGACAGATAGGAAAACAAAGCAGAAAGCAAGCTTACCAGCAGCAACTCTATCAGAAGACAGTCCTGTTTCAGTGGCTTTTTCTTATAGAGGAATGTGTGACATAATGTAATAAAATAAAGCAGCCAAAACCAAGGACAGCTTTATTGCTTCTACAGCTTCTCACTGTGCCTGGGTTTACAAAGGAGGAGACAGAATTGAAGGAAAATCAGAACTGTGGTTTTAAAAATAGGATTGTGTTTCAAATACGCATAGTATTTGAAAAAGAATTTTGTACAATATATTTTTTGATTTTTTTATTCTCCCTTGCTGGAGTATACAAATAGATATAGTGTAGATTCTCCAGTCCTTTTAGTATACAGAGAGTATTAGCAAAGAAGCTTTATTTTTCTTCAGAGTTTTCCATAAAAATGGACTGCAGATTATATCATGTTTACAACAATTGATATTTCTATATATGTGTATTAATGCTGAGATACAGAAATTCAACTTATACAATAGCATCTATTTTTTTCTGGTAACGTGCCCGTTCATCTCTTGTATTGATTAATGCTGCTGTAGGTACTGGTCTATCATGTTTTACAGGTTTTTCTTTATTATCTTGAAAATGTGTGTTATGTTAAAAAGGTTTCAAGTAAAAATAACTCCTTATATTTCTCTAAGAGCGTTTTAAAAGGATATTATTTATAGTGACTATTACCTTTTTGTCAGTTCATCTCCAAATTATTGTTTGTAGAGGGAAAGCAAATGTAAAACAGCTGTGAGAACTTCAGACTACAGGTTTGCTATCCTGAAAGAGGATAATCCTCCCAGCTGTGTTTTTCTCTTTGTTAGCTTTGTGTGCATAGTTATTTTGGATAGAACTATGGACGAGAGATATGTCCATGTTTTCCTTACTTACCTCTATAACCTAAGTGCTAAGTAGGAAATATGCTTGTAGGAGTTTTTCCTTGATCTTTTCTGTATTGTCTAAAGAATAGATTTTGACTTTTTTAGCTGAAGAAGGGCATTCATTTATGAAACTGGAAGTGGCTATTCTGTCTTAATCTACAGTGGAAATTAAAAGCTATTTAGAGTCAAAAGTTTTAACGGGCGAAAAAAATGAGGTGTGTGTCTGAATTATGTACTTGGCAGATTGTGGCAAGACTTAGAGGCAGATTCTCTGGGATAATTTTATTGAATTTTTTTCAGTGAAGAATCTGGTTCTCTGTTTACTGTCTTGACAGAAATTTATCTCTATGTTATCAGTAATAGAAATCAAAAAAGGCTCTGCAGCTGGTAGCATCTTGTTAGAATAGTAGGGGAAAGCTAGGCACCTTCTCAGGAATCTTTACTAAAATTGCTGTCCTTCTGCTAAAAACAGGTCCTAAAGGTTCTGCACATCTTCAATGGCAACGGCTGGACCAGTGTGTGTTGCTAAGATCATCAGTGCTTATGTCTGAACTGACATTCTGGATAAGAAATGGTTCATGATGTATTTCGTTCTAATCATCTACATTATATACACAGGATCTGGGCAGCTGAAGATACATCTATTTGAAATGTAAGCAAATAAGTATCTGGGCATTATTTATTTATACAGTTCAGCTAACGCTCAAGATCTAAAGGTAAATTTGGTTTTCTGTCTCCTCTTTATTGGTCTTGATTTTTAGAAGAGTCCCATGCAGGAGAGAAGGTTCCCTGCTGTGACTTTTGACTGGGAGTGTACATTATTCTTCAAATATGAATAATAATCAAATAACCAAAGTTTTCCTATCAACTTGCCCAAAATATTTTTTGCATGGATTTTTGGCACGGATATTCTCTTTATGGACTCATAGAACCATTAAGGTTGGAAAATACCTCTAGGATCATGAAGTCCAACCGTCAACCCAACACTACCATGTGCCATAAACCTCCAGGGATGGTGATTCCACCACCATCGTGGGCAGCCTGTTCCAATGCCCGACCACTCTTTCAGTGAAGAAACTTTTCCTAATATCCAGCCTTAACCTCCCTTTATGCACCTTGAGGCCATTTTCTCCTGTTCTATCACTAGTAACTTGGGAGAAGAGACCAACCCCCACCTCACTACAACCTCCTTTCAGGTAGATGTAGAAAGCAATAAGGTCTCCCCTCAGTCTCCTCTTCTCCTGACTAAACAAGCCCAGATTCCTCAACCTCTCCTTATAAGACCTGCTCTCCAGATCCTTCACCAGCTTCATTGCCCTTCTTTGGACACGTTCCAGCAACTCAGTGTCCCTCTTGAGGGGCCCAACTGTACACAATATTCAAGGTGTGGCCTCACCACTGCCGAGTACAGGGGCACTATCTCCTCCCTGCTCCTGCTGGCCACACTATTGCTGATACAAGCCAGGATGCTGTTGGATTTCTTGGCCACCTGGGCACACTGCTGGCTCATGTTCAGCCAGCTGTCAACCAACACCCCCAGGTCCTTCTCCACCAGGGAGGTCTCCAGCCACTCTTTCCCAAGCCTGTAGCATTGCATGGGTCGTTGTGACCAAAGCGCGGGACCTGGCACTTGGCCTTGTTAAACCTCATACATTTGGCTTTGGCCCATCGATGCAGCCTGTCCAGGTCCCTCTGTAGAGCCTTCCTACCCTCAAGCAGATCAACACTCCTGCCTAACTAATGTACTATGGTTTAGTACATTTTCATGGCCATTTGAGATCATTGCTAATGACACCTATCAGTCAGGAAACATACCTGGAGATTTGCCCAAACAAAAAATTCAGACCTGGATCTGGTATAGCCTTTTTTTGAGCAACATAATACAGCAATGCTCAGATGAGGTGACAGAAGAACTAATTTGACAAAATTATGAAAAGTAGACCCAGCCTTGACTCAGGTCTGTAGAATTGGGTCTTTTTCTGAAATGTCATAAGAATTCTATAGAGTCTTCTATAGAGAAGTCACTTCTATAGAGAAGTGTTGTACTTTTAGTAAGTTTTTGTGGTATTTCTCTGTATTCTATTGCTAAGGCCATGTCCTTGAAAATAGATTTTCCTGGCATTACGGCTTGCTGACTCTTCCTGCTGTCCATCTAATGTACAATTTTCTGTTTTGAAGTTCAAGGTGCTACATATATTTCTCTCTAAATGATTATCCATTGGACTGGGCTTAAGAGTGGTAATCTACCTTTTCATGATGGAAAAATTTAAAGGATTAATGAGTCCCCCAGTTTCACATTTCCTAGCTCTTTTTCTGTTGTGCTGGTATGTACTTCAGCTTCATAAACCTTAATTTTATGGCAAACTATTACAGTCACATAGAGTTAAAGTATGCAGTTAATGAGGCTGTACAATATATTTTGTTCAAGCAAAGTATTGTCTGGCAAAGTAATCACAGGCTCCCTGGTGCCTGTTCTGTGCTGGAAGTGTGACACTGTTTCCTTTAGTGCCAGATGGCAGGTCAGTTGTGATCCATAGTTACCAAACATATACTGCGCAGTAATTTCCTTGAGCTGAATAGCGTATTCTACAGGGTGTGTCAGAGCTTGGATCTATGCACATTAGTAGTGTTTCACTCTAAATTTCATTAAAGCTCTACTGTACTGGTTACTTCTGCATTCCCAATACAGTTATTAAAAGACAAGCAATTCAAAGGACAGAACCTTGAACCAGAACCTTGTTCACCCCTTGTATCTACACCTGCCAATAGCTTTTTATTCCAATACAGTGAAAACTGGACAGCAAGTAGACTATGAATTTATCAGCTGCTGCAGGCACTCTGCTACAGGCAGCTGCATGTCATTATTAGGGCAGTTATGTATGTATAAGAACATTTCAGGATGTCTTGTCTTAGTGATCTGCCTGTGGCATGACTGACAGTGATATGCATGAGGCTGATGGACCATTTGGTTGGGGACATTCTGATATTGCCTACAGCAAATGTAATGAGAGCTATTGTTTTCTAGTGGCAAATAACATTTGCAAAACCAGGGAGCGATAAAGAGAAGCTTAAAGACAACATTGTGAATTCCTTATAAAAATCTGTAATGCTTACTTCAGAATGGTTGAACTTCTAGCACCAGCCACTGGTTAGCTATGGCTTTCTTTCTGTTCTTGCAACTCCCATAAAGAAGAAAGTAAGTTCATCATCTAGGGAAGACAATAACTATGCTATCTCAGGAAAGATTATACTTTCCTTGTCAGGGTAAATTTATTAAGCAGCAGAATATGTAACAGGCACAAATTCATACCAAACTCTAAGGAACAGGCACCCTTCCAACTCTCTGCAGTTGAGCAGAAGGAGGACATTATTACACTATGCCTTATTCTTCTTTGCTTTTTTCCAACCTCCTTGTACCTATCAGAGCACAAGTTTTCTGCACTGTGAGTAGACACCATTTACAGTCTGCAATTAAATGATCATTGCAACAAAATGTTATGTGTTCCCATTCTTCAGTTTCTTCTTGGCATGTTTTTTTTTAAGTCATTTTTTGGAACAAAGGACTGGTGAATTCATGTCCCCTTCTTGTGCAGCTACAAATTACTTAAGTATCTTGAAGCATGCTGAGGTCAGTGAGAAGATTCCCATTGACTTCTTAGCTTTTGAACTAGGCTTTGACCGCACATAATATTTTTATTGATGTTTAAAGTTAGGAAGAAGCAACACACACTAGATCAGCCAAGGAAAGTAACACAAATATTGATTTCACTTGCTGATAATTTTAAAGAGATTTAAGTTAATTATTGATTATTCTTTAATACTTTAGGCTAGAACATGAACAAAATTAAATACTCTCCTCCAACTGCAGCACCCAGAAGTAAGGAGAGCTCAGCACTTATATATTCTCTTTCTTCTGTTGATCTCCTTGGCACCCAGCATAGGTCCTTTCACTTCTCTGCGCCTCTTCCTGCTTCCGCAGGGTGACTCCATGAAGTTAGGTGGTAGCTGCCTGGGGCAAAAATTGATTTTTGTAGGGTTAGAGCCCAGTACAAAGAAGTAACGTACAACTACTGCTGACATGTTTTGCAGCACTAAAAAGGCTTGTTATATTATTAAGCTGATTGACTTTTAAGACATATGATGTATATTTGGTTACATTCCTATTGCATTCTACAGGACTTTTTCATCAGAAATTCTATCAAGCCCAAAATCTTTTGATGTGCTGTGGATGAACTGTCACAAGATCCAGTAACACTGCAGGTGATGCCAGTTCAAAGCCTGAATTGTGCAATGAGCTCCGTACTTCATGGGATCTTTAGAGAGGTGGGTAAGCGTGGGTCCTGTTGCAGTCCTGGCAGTATGCTTATTAGCAATAGTAGCAATGCTTCAGGCTCAAATATAAATCAGTCTGGGTGATAGGGTTTGCAGTGAAACGGGCAGTGAACTACACACACAATCCTTTCACACACAAATGCAAGTCTATAAGAGCGGGGCCATGGCAGAACAAATGTGAAGGATATCAGTCTAGTGGAAGCAAAAGGTAATGAGTGTTTGTAGTTCATCCTGTTTCATGGCATATCCCTGCCAGCGATACAGTAGTTCAATATTTGGAAAAAGATTAAATCTTCAGGCGTTCTTCATGGGCATTGTTTTTTGCTTTTATTTGAAAAAGCATGGGTTTTTTTCCTCCGCTTGAGTTAAGTCAATAGAAAATCTGCCCGTGGCTTAATCAGTAAAGTAAGAAAAGGTGAAAGGGAGAATTTCATAGGATCTAGAAAAACCCTATGCATTAGAAATTAAATAGTTTCAACAATTTTGGTAAGGTGGTGTTACCATCCCACCACTCAGACCTATGATACCTGTACCCAATATTAGGTTATAAGGGAAAGACTAGTGTGCTTCGCTGTGAGAAACACAATGGAAAAAACAATCATTGTTGTCTTCTACTTTATCACTTAAAAGCGTGTTTAGACATCACGTGGATTTGATGGTATCAACTTACTTTTGTTTCCTCAAGATTATTATCTCCGAAACTTTGTTACTCTCCTGACTTCTAAACACAAAACCTGATGTTCATTTCCAGTCATTAACTGACTTTCACACAGTTATGCCCTAAGCTTCAGCTAATGCAATTCCAGGTAAACAGTTGGAACCACAAACAAAATATTATCCCTCTTACATCTAAGTGAATTATGCCACTATTTAATTACCTAATTTAAAATTAAGTTTATGATTCATAGAAGTAATAATGCACAACAGATGGATTGTTACTGCTGCTAAATTGTCGGATATGTAACATTCCTTCAGCTTGATATAAGGTTTATGGTTAGTCATTAGCTGTTTTTTGAAGAATTGACAACACATGGTATTACAGTTCCTGTAATAATGACATGGTACAGTTATTCTGTGATATAAGAAAAGTGGAGGGGTTTTCACCTCTTCTGAGAAGGCAAAAATGTAAACTCATAGAAAGTTAGATCTTCATATTTCATGGGATTTTGTATGTAATTTAAGAACACTTTTTGCAGGTGTGCCCCTTTCATATTTAGCTTTATATGTTTTTGGGGGAAAATGCCATTGCGAACACACTGGAAGCAGGTGAAGGACAGAATGCTCATGTTTTTTATTTCTGGAGAAAAAGACAGAAAAATGAGATGAGAGAAATGAGTTAAATTCAAGGAAAAAAAAACACTGCAGCTTTTCAAATGGGATAGATTCAAGAGAATTTTCAAGGTAAAGGATTCAAGTGAATGTATGAATTATTAATTATTTGCTCAGTTGGAGAACTCAAGAATGTTCTCCAAGTTCTGTCATACCTGTGAACTCACTATAAAAGCAGTCAGTCGGTCAATATTTTACAGATACTTTGCAGAGCTAGGCCAAGTATCATTTGATGAGCTTTCATAGAAAAAGCAGACTATAGATGTAAAAACAAAAATGTAACATTTATAATGAGCAATAGAGAAACCACTGAGGATTCATACACTGGATCTAGTGGTTCTAAACCTTCTTCCTATATTGTGGACCAGAAACAGCTTTCCAGAACTAAACAATATTTATCATAAGATGATAAAAACATAAATGAAATTCTGGAGATTGTGAAATAAAATGGTCTCTCCACATGTACCATGATGTGGAGGTACATCATGCGTAAATCCATCATCTGATTGTAAATACATCTACTGCATTACAAATCTAATATGTTAATGGTTAGGAGTATTACATTGTATATTTGTTGAGAAGTCCATTAGAAAAATATATGACACTTGAATGCCATTCTAAATCTGGTTTCAAAGGTCTTCTATTTTGCAAGTTTTCTGGTTTGTTTTTTCTTTGTTCCTTTCCCCCAAATATTGTTAGGAATTTAAAAGAAATATTTTTAATATTTATATCAATATTGAAATACAGGAATATTAGAATATAAATTTTTAAAAGGAACTTTTCTTTCCCCTTTTCCATTTTTCTCTTCTCTGTTTCATCCCATTTTTGAGGTGAGTGTGATATAATGGAATTTACTATGTGTCTTTTTTCAGTTCTTTGACAGTTTATCTGTACTGGAGATTTATGAAGTAGGAACACAGGGGCAGCTGTTGGGTTTTTGGATTTTGTTTGTGGGTTCTTTTTTATTTTGTTATGTTTTCATTTTAGAGCTCCAAAAATTATATGAACCTGAAGATGACTTAAAAAACAGAGTGTAAAAAAAAAAAGTAAAAATGAGGACTAATACCTCCCTCCTAAAAAAATCCAGAGCCAAACAGAGGAAAAAGGAAGGCAGAAAAAAAAAGGAGTTGAATTTTTGAAATTTTCTATTTTAATGAAAGGCTCGTTTTGAAAATAGCCAATTTTTGTTAAAACTACTTTGAACAACAAATTTTGACTAACTGTAGCTGTGTCTATGGGAACTTGCTGTTCATATCCATGGAGTTCACTATATCATACCACATCCTCTTGGGAAAATCAAGTTTATGTACCTGGAACAGGATGGTACAAAGGCCTGCTCCTCTCTCCAAGGAGCTCATCCTCTCCACCAGTTTTCACTTGTGATTTTAATGTCCTTATTTTGTAGTTGGATTTCAGACCAGGTGAAATGTGAAAACCAGGTCTGCCAGAAAAAAATCTAGTTATACAAGCAAAAATAGCACAGGGCTGCAGACTTCCAAGTCTTGCTGCTGGTAATGTGAATCTTCCTTTTTTCCCTGCATGTGAATTATACTTCAGTGGACTTTAAACTACTGCTTCTTTTTTTATTTAAATAATTTATTTCTTTGCTCAAGAGTGCTTGAGAAATTGTTGATTAAGATCTATTTTAGAGTAAGAATTGATCACTGCTACTGGACTTAATATCTACTGTTTTAATTTAGTAGTGAAAAAAAAATCATCTTGGACCTATACCTTAGCAAAAGAACCTCTGCACTAGATAAATCCACTTTCTATTTTCACAGAATCACAGGTTGGAAGGGATCTCAGGGATCATCTAGTATTTTGATGATTTCCATGTCATCATAGGCAGTAGGGAGAAATCTCACCCTATTAATGTTGTGTGATTAATTTCCCAAATCATATTGTATTTTCTGATGCATAAACTTTGGTAAGCCTGAGAGATTTTAAGATAGCCTCTCAAATACTTCAAGTGCAAACACTGTTTTTTCTACTGCCCCTATGCACCCTTCAAGTTTAGCTATTGTCACTTATGAAAGTTTTTGTTTCAAGTGAATAAGCGGATTACAAAACCCCAAAGTAGAGGTTTTAAATGTAGTTAGTTCCAATGAAGGTTTGCAAACATTTATTTGTAACTTTTGTTATTATTTTAAAAATACATTATTACTCTAGGTTAGTCTGAAATAAAAAAATATTGTTGCTGAGTGAAGTTCCATCCAGAATAAATAGCTATTAAGCAGATTACTGTAGCTTTTTAAAATGGTAACTTTTGAGTCTAAATTGAGTAAATGATACCTCTGTAAGGCAGTGTACTTGATAATGAAATTAATAAATGGTACAAACATTGCAGTCATGTGCCAGTAGTTGGTCACAGTAACATGGCAGGAGCTGGTCTAGTGGAGTTCTCTGGCTTGAGATCTAAATGCCACACGCAAACAAGGTGTTTTCAGAAATATTCTCAGTACTGTCATTAGTTGAGTGATGGCCCATCCATACTGAGAGTTCCTTCCGCAGGGGAAGAGACAATTTAGCTCCTCCTTATGCAAAAGGGATAGATACAGCAAGGTGGCAGGAGTCAAGAATTGTGTTGGTAAGGGTCTCTAGCTCTGTCTGCTTCATGTGTGGCAGCCTCTGAGGCTCTGTCTTGGCCATAATACTGCAGAAAAGCAAATTTAGGCTAGAGACTGAGACTGCCTTGCCTGGTGGGTGCTGTCTTGTTCTTTAGCTGGGTACAGAAAAGATAAGTCAGCGTAAGAAGCAGGTCACACATCCCATACAGAGAGTTCCTGCCAGGTGCTGTCATGTTTCGCTATATCTATGTTCTAGGGCAAAGGGTGCAGTCCTAGTTGCCAAGGGCATATCCTGGCTGCAATGTGAAATACACCTCATTCCTCATCCTGACTATCTCAGCAGGGTGTACACTGGAGTACATAGTGACTCCATCCCCACCTGCATACTGTTTCCTTCCAAGGGAAACTGGGAAACTTGAAGGGATGTGTTGACTAAACCCAATCCACAGCAGCAGTAAATTTATGTTTCAGTTTGGAAGTGCTCAAGGCTTTGGAGAAGAGAGTGATTTTGGCAGTGAAGGATCTTATTCTTGTCTCCTGAAGAATCCATCTTAATGACAAAGAAATATGGATATTTCCTTGCTTTATGCCCCTCCTTACCCCTTCAGTCCCCCTTCTCCAATATACAGTTGAAGTACTGTACATATTCTATGGTTGTTAATTAGGCATTCTGACAATTTAAACAAAGCTACACCTCACTGATTAATTGCTACGTTTCTGGTCCAGTGACATGCTTTCATTTATGCAGAAAAAAATGTAATACAGTTCCTTGCTCCAAGTGCACGGTGTAAGAAATTTGGTCCCTACAATATAAATAAAACTTTACTCCCATTCGCATTGTAGGAGATATCTTTTTTTTTTTTATTATTCCCAGACATTTGACAGTAATTGTGTTTTTCATTGCAGAAGTTGTTTTTAATGACAGCAGCTCAGAGTGTAGTGTTGCAAATTCTGAAGGTGATCTGTTGCAGAGTATAAATGGGTTCCTGGTGCTTGATGCAAAAGGACATATGTAAGAAGTTCTCTGATGCCAAAAGTTAAACTTCTGAAAGCTTTGCGGTATAGTTTGGCAGTCTGACTGCAGAAGACATGTTTTAAACCAAATATTTTTAAGGGTATCTGAAACTACAGATGCCTTTTTTTATTACAGTTCAGAAGGCAGAGTAGACTATACCTAGCGGTGTTATTGTAAAAAAGATATGTAGCTGCCCTACAGCATTAAACATTCCAAACTTTCTGTCAATTTACCTTTTTGTTGCTTTTATTTTTTTGGTTTTGCAGTATAGAAACTGAAAGGGTGCACGTTGGATTGTGTTGCTGAAAGCAGAGATAACCCTTGCCCAAAAGGCAAATATAAAGATTGTGAATGATGCAAAATGAGTTTAAATACTGGAGGTTGATAGAAGTGGTGACATTCACATGCCATTTTCCTATCCTTTTGCAAGATCTCGTTTTATCTGAAAGGCTCAGTCTGATTCCTAGCACAACTTAGTAGAATCATTAGAGATTGAACCTTAAAACTACATATTGTTGCCATATTTATTTTTTTGCTTTTCCTCTTTTCCAGTCTCTTAAGTCCTACTTGATAGCAGGTCAGTTGTTTGCAGAAAAAAATTCTATTCTATTACGTCTCTTACATCTTCATTATCACAGTATCTTAGCAGCTTCTGGTAGCACACTCAAGAGATTGATTACCATTTGTCATATATGCTTACATCTCTTAAACTCTCCAGAGGAAGAACTGTATGCAGAGTTGTATTTGAGATTTAAAGATAGAGTCAGGTCCCTGTAATTACCCTAGGACAAGATGAATTTGCTTTCTAATCTAATGTTACAGGTCATGTACTTTGTCCTTTGATCAAAACTTCAAGTTTTGAAAGAGCAGAGGAAGAGATTTCACAGAATGACAGAATCCCAGGTTGGAAGGGACCTCAGGGATCATCTATTCCAACCTTTCTAGGAAGAGCGCAGTCTAGACAAGATGGCCCAGCACCCTGTCCAGACGACTCTTAAAGGTGTCCAACCTGGCCGAGTCAACCACTTCCCCGGGGAGATTATTCCACTGGTGACTGTCCTCACTGAAAAATTTTCCTCTTGTGTCCAACTGGAATCTCCCCAAGAGCAACTTGTGTCCATCCCCCCTTGTCCTCTTCATGTGACTCCTTGTAGAAAGGGAGTCTCCGTCTCCTTTGTAGCTACCCCTTAAGTACTGGTACATGGTGATGAGATCCCCTCTAAGCCTCCTTTTCTCAAGGCTGAACAAACCCAGCTCTCCCAGCCTATCCTCATATGGCAGCTTCCCAGTCCTCTGATCATCTTGGTGGCCCTTCTCTGGACCCCTTCCAGCCTGTCCACATCCTTTTTGTATAGCAGGGACCAGAACTGTACCCAGTACTCCAGGTGTAGCCTGACAAGCGCTTAGTAGAGAGGGATAATGGCTTCTTTATGTCTGCTGGTGATGCCCTTTTCAATGCAACCCAGCATCCTGTTGGCCTTCTTGGCCGCAGCAGCACACTGTTCACTCATGTTGAGCTTCCTGTCCACCAGGACCCCCAGGTCCCTTTCCACAGAGCTGCTCTCCAGCCAAGTGGATCCCAGTCTGTGCTGCACTGCTGGATTACGTTTTCCCAGGTGCAAGACCTTACACTTGTCCTTGTTGAACTTCATAAGATTCTTGCTGGCCCACTCTTCCAGCCTATCGAGATCTTCCTGCAGAGCAGCTCTCCCTTCTGGAGTGTCTACTTCCCCACTCAACTTGGTGTCATCAGCAAACTTCATCAGGCTACACTTGATGCCATTATCCATATCACTTATAAAGATGTTGAATAACATTGGGCCCAATATCGATCCCTGGGGGACCCCACTAGTGACAGGTTGCCACTTGGAAAAGGAGCTATTTACCACCACCCTTTGGGTGCGGCCTGTCAGCCAGTTCCCCGCCCACTGCACAGACCACTTGTCTAGGCCATAACACATCAATTTCTCCAGGAGGAGGCTGTGGGGGATTGTATCAAAGGCCTTGGAGAAGTCCAGGTAGACAATGTCCACCGCCTGCCCCATTTCAACCAGGCAAGTCACTTTGTCATAGAAGGCCACCGGGTTTGTCAAGCACGATCTGCCTTTAGTGAAGCCATGTTGGCTTTTCCCAGTCACGTGCTTCATTTGACTTGTGATGGCCCCCAGGAGGATTCGTTCCATAACTTTCCCAGGGACTGAAGTAAGGCTGATGGGCCTATAGTTACTCAGATCCCCCCTTGAGCCTTTCTTGTAGATAGGGGTAACATTTGCCTTTCTCCAGTCCTCTGGGCCATCCCCCGTTCTCCATGACTTCTCGAATATTATGGAGAGTGGTGTTGCGATGATGTCAGCCATCTCTCTCAACACCCTCGGGTGGATGGCGTCAGGTCCCATTGATTTGTAGGGGTCAAGCTCCTGTAGTAATTCATGTACCAAAGCAAGATTTATCTTGCTTTAAAGAAAAACACTCCAGTTCTGTAAGGCAACTGCATTCACAATATAGCAAACTGGTTCAAAATCAGAAAGCCTTTGTGCTCATGCTCTAATGTAATAAATTCTTCTGATTGCTTTGATTCATTGTCTGTCTTCTGTAACTTGTTGTCCCATTCAGGACCTCGTTTCCCCTATACCCTTTCTAACCTAGAACAAAGTGCAAAGGATGTAGGAGAGAGAAAAGTGGTCCTGTAAGTCCTTCTGCTGAAGTTTTACAATGATGATTGTATTATTGCTCCTAATCTCTGGTAGAAAAAGCCACGACACAGGTTCTCCCTGTGCCTTGAGATTAATCCAAATGCACAAATCTGAAGCGGGTCGGTGCATCCATGTACAGTGAATTGGTAAAGCTTAACTTTAATCATAATTCTCTATCCTTAAATTGAAGTATTTAGGACTTGTTTTTTCAAAAGAAGTGTCTAGTGCTTTCAAAAATAACAGCAATCATGGATGGATTCACAGGCTTTCTGCAGCCAGCAGCTGTGTACTTCCAGCAAAACCTGAGGAAGTCTGATCATGCTTCAAGGGCCATTGCTGGGATCCCAGGGTGAGCTTATTCTAAAATAGTGCCCTAATTCCTGTCCAATCTTTTCCCCATAAATCTTTCTGTAGTTTATTCTGCACAACTTGAAGGAAAGAGTCTGGTCAGCTCTGTTAAAGCCTTTTAGAAATTAGAATTTATTTAGCCAAATGCCTACCAGTAAGCCTGGAGAAGAGTGGATTTAAAAGACTTATGATACATTTTAACAATCACACAAATTACAACTTTTGCAAAGATTGACAGCTGTCTTGGGACATCGGTATTTATATTTGAAATTGTAAACTCTAATATCAGTATTCCCATAAGCCAGTGAGCCACAACTGGGGAAGTTCAGTGTATCACTGAATGGACTCAAGAGAGAATGTTTCAGGACAGTTCAACAAAAGTAAGTACCTAAATAGGAATGGACCACCGTGGAAAGACAAATCTCATTGTAGTTGCAAAGAAGTGTTGAATAATTTGCAGTTTCCAAAAAGTAAAAAAAATGTTTTGAAGAAAGATTTTTGTAAAGGAAAACTCCTGATTGCTCATTTTTTATTATATTCCCCCATGATATGGGGAATAGGTGTTTAACTTAAAGGTCTCAGTTAGAAGCCCCATTTGTCTTTTCATTTTGGATCATAGTGGAGTACTTAGACTAGTAATTAGAGTTAGACACTTAAAAATTCAGGTTTCTGAAACAGAGTTGCTGTGCTTGAAAAATGACAGTTTTCTCACATCAGGAAAACCGTAGTTCAAAGGTAAGAATAAATATTAATTCAGCCATTAGTCACTACAATTTTGCCCTTAACTTAAAAAAATAAACATGCTTACCAAGTAATGAGGTTTTGTTCTTATTTATGCATTTTAGGAAGTTTGTTTGCAAACTGCTTGTTGTGCTGCTGTGTTTGAGCACCTGTGTGTTAGTGTTACATCTGAGGGAACGGTCTTCATTCTGTTCATTTGCTTTTGAAATTTTGTGGGTTTTTTACCATAACTCCTAAAATTTGGAGATGTCAGAATTAGCTTCTTCACTGAATGTGAGATTCTCCAGATATTCCTGGAAGCAAAATGTAATTTAGCAGGTTCTCAAAGAAATATAGTTGCAAGGAAGAGCAAAAAATGGCCAAAGAGTACTAATTAATTATATAGGTCAAGTTAGTTAAATTGTATCTAGCCTTCTTAGTCCTGCAAGTTTGTATCATGTGGAAAAAATAGTTGGACAGATTATGTTAGAATAGCACGTGATTTGTACAGTTCCCCTGTTCTTTAAAATTAATTTGTAAAATCTCGGGGAAACAGGAGTGCGTTAGCAGCTTTCTGACAGGAGTTACACAGTATCTGTAGTAACTTCGTCTCGGAACAATTTCATTTCCTCACTAGAAATAGGATGGCTTCTCAAAGATAAGTAGACTGTTATAAATAGCTAAGAACCTGCCTAATAAAATACAGCTGATTGCTACAAATGGAATTGCATGAACAACCATGAATTACATAGTTGTTTTATAGGACACCCACCCACTGCCATGATGTTATACCTCATTACCTATTCCTGTCATTATTTGTACATTCTTTTGTTTATAAATCTAAAAACATTTAAATTCTTCAAGAAAAAAAAAGAAGTGGATTTTAGGGGCAGTTTTATTTGAAAGCAGCGTTCATTCTTTACTGTCATATGCATTTATGAGATTAATTCCCTGCAATCATAAAAGTGACAAGCCCGTATTTAGTGATGGCAATAGTTCAGCTAAGTTCTCTAGGCTTTACATCAGTTTTGTGCAGCTGGATTATACTGTTTTGTGTACTAGCATCACAACTGTCCTGTGTCAATCAATGAATTGAAGGGAAATCATGCATGAAAAGAGGGGACATAAGTTCAAAGTGTTGAGAAGTGATGCCCAGGCTTTAATGTATCGATTGCCTGGCATAGTTTATAATTTGCATGGGTAGAATAAAAATAATGTATTTCTTCAGTCTCTCTCTCCCATCCTTGGGTAGTTAGATATGGTGAAACAAAAACATACACTCTGAAGGCTAGGAATAAAAATCAGAACACTTGTGTTCATAGTCAGAATCTGTGCTCATGATAGCAGGATTTATAGAGCTAATATTGAACTCGCATCCTGTTACACAGCCTAACAAGGCTAGTGAAACAGAGTATTGTATTCTGCTTACTCATGGTGAGAATAGACCACAACCAAAAAATTATTGTTCCTAGAGGAGTGCTCTGGGACATTTCCTTCTGTATTTCTGATAGTTTTCTTCTCAGAGACATGATGTTTTAATAGCATTAATCCTTTTGTATTTTTAGGACATCATAACTTGATGGGGTGACAAATCAAAAATTGACTTATACTACTGGGATTTGTGTCCTTTGTGGAAAACACTGATTTCCTGAATGTAGATTGAAGAACAAGTTTTGCTATCAGTAGTAGTGTCTAGATATTCTGGAGTGGGCATTGCATTAATGGTAGGAGTCTGAGGAGTGGCTAGGGAGAGAACCTATCACTGAGTCATGAGGTTCAGACAGGACCCCCTTGCCTTCTAAACTCCTTCCCCAAGAGGAGTCTAGGTGCAGCTAAGTCCAGTCTTAGTCTCAGACTTGGTCAACGGTTTATTTTCTAAGGATTGTAGGAGCAACCACTCATCAGAGTATTTGTTATTAGTAACTAATTTGGCAGATACTCAGGCCTGTCGCGTTCAACGAGAACAATCACGGCTAGATTAATGAATAGTACAATTTATTAAAGCAACAAATACTCAGGTTCTTTGGATTACCAGTGATAAGATTGCTGGTTAAAAGACACACATAAATACCAAAAGTATGAGTACACTGCTAGGCTACAAGTATGCTGAACAAATATGAAGCAACTCTAATATGAAGCGAAGCAACTCTAATATGTTAGGGATTTAAAGTGACTCTGTAAAGGTTTCCAATCTTACCCAAAGGTGTCCGAGTGAGGGGGAAGAGAGGCTCATCCTGTTGACTGTCCCCAGAAGTGAGTGTGGTATGTGATGGCATCTTCCCCAACACCCTCTTTCTCTTCATGCATTTTATACTATTTTTTATCTTTCAGGTGGAGCTTGAGTGACTCTAGTCATACATACCTTTATTATGATCAGTGTAGAATTTCCTTGCTTTGCTTTTAAAAGCATAGACTAGAAGAAATTCAAAGCGCATGCCCAGTGAGGGGTGGTTGCACCTTAGGGGCGGGTAACTTTTGGGATGGAGGTGTGTTCTGGTATTATAATGATATTATAATGAGGAAAGTTCACAAAAAGGACAGCATTTTGTCAAAAGCATGATGGACTGTTGGCCCAGGGTGGCAAATATGCAGCGTACCAGCTCCACGGTACCTCGAGTTCCCATTTATCACAGAGCCTGGCCGTGATGCCTCCACACCGCTCCACCCTTGTAGCTGTACGCTTCTACGGGAGAACTTATCTTGGGCCGCATACCTCTGGGACACAGGGCTCTACCCACCCTGGGGACAGTGATGCACAGACACCAATATGATGGATACAAAATGTCCGTCTATTTAGCTGCGTCACACGCTTATATAGCTCTTGCGGTTCCTGTTCCTGCCACTCCTATGGGGAGGAGTCTATCTTTCCATCACATCCCGTAATCCTCCGGTCGCCGATCCCTGTCTATTCCCCTACATCCCCTCTGGACAACTCCTCTTAGAGTCAGTACGCCAAGCTCTCCTGGCATTGCCGACATCTGTGGTTACTAGGGAACTTCTGTGGAATGGCTTTCTCACATAGCAGCTGCGCTTCACCCTGACAGCTTCTTCAATGCTGTACCTTTTCTAAAAACATAAGTTTAATTTCTAAATCACCTCCAGCGATTATTCCACAGTGGGATAGGTGACACACTTCTTCACAAAGCAATTGCTGAATCTGTGATAAACTTTCTATTTTAACTGTGCTCTTAGTTGTTAATGAGGGTATTATAGAATTTCTTATTGTAGAAAAGGAAATCACTAGTTAAAATCTGCTTATATTAAACTGAAACATAAAAAGGGTAGATTTTGTGTTACAAAAGCTGAAGCTCTGAAAAATTCAGGAGTGAAGGAAAGTGAGCCAGGCCTAGTGAACTCTTGACTCTTCTTTCAATAAAATGTAAGTCTTTAGAACATTTTTTAATAATAAGAGTAAATAAGTAACGAAGTTAATGGAAAGGGGAATATGACATGCTGTTCCTTTATCAGTGAGAAATTAGGTGACCTTAAGGTATTATCTTTGAGAAGATTACTGAGAAAGAATTTAATGTCTCTGGATTTCAGAAACATAATGCCAAAGAGAAAATTATTAATTCTGGTGTAGAACTAATGATCCGTGCACATCTTTATGCAAAAATTCAAATGTCAGTGGAACCTAGTAAACAAGATATAATAGTGGTTTGCAGTGAAGGAGAAAGCGCCAAACTGATGCATTTAGAATTCCCAGGAAACTTCTTGTGAGCTGGACATAACAAGTACAAATGTTCTAATTAATTTGCTTATAACTTAGACTTGAAGATGACATCAATTTGGAGAAGTAGTAGAATATTAAACAGGAAAGAATGGATGATATTGAGGGTTGTAATGATAGAAATAGGGTGAAAGTATAAGAATACAGCATGTGAAATCTGGAAAATCTGCTGAAGTTGGAAGCTAGGCAATTATAATAAAGAGTCAAAAACCCACCACTGTGCAAAGGTTTCTTGCTGATCAGAAGGAAACTATTAGCTGCTGAGTGATATAGAAGTGCAAAAATGCACGTGCGATTTGAATTGTTGTTGCATGGAAAGGTTTACAGCAGAAATTAAAGCATTCATAAAAGACAGTAGTGGACTGAATCTAGGATGCTTTAAACTACCCTGATCAGCAGCTGCAAGGAAAAACTGCTAGGCTTATTGTGAATGAAAAGCCAATGCATGTAATGCATTGCTATCTCTAAATATATCAAGAAATTAAATACCAGTGAGTGAAAAGGTAGATTTGAGCTAAAAGTCAAATTGTAATAAACTGATTATAAATAAATCTTAAGTAGATATTTTGAGATGGTTTCTTGCTCTGACGGGTGTGTTGTTCTGGAACAGGCAGACAGTAAAAGTGGAGACAAAATCTAATGAATGTTAAGGTCGCCCCCAATGAGTTTATAAAGGAGAGTACATAGTGTTGTTGCCTGCAACAAAAAGGGTTACTGGGCTTAATAAACAAGGAGGTCTTTTCCAGTCCAATCTCCAGGAAAAAGCAAAAATATTATGGGCTGTATAAGCAGACCAGTATCTGTTTCTTGTTTGTTCTTGAGAATTGACTCATGCACTCATTTTAACTTCAGATCTCTAGAGTTCAAACTTAGATTTCCTTGTTATTGGTTTGGTATTAGGAGGGAAAAATGTGGTGAGAGGGAGACAGAAGTAGGAGGAAGGTACTCATGTAAGTGATCGGTGTGCCTTAATTCAACGTGGGTTCTGCAGCTTTCCTTCTCATTGACGTTAAAAGACTGAAGAATGGAGCAGGAAGGAAATTAACACATTTGCACTTGGCAAATAAGTATTGTGAACAAAAAAATGTTACATTACACTTACCAATTACCACTGAAATACAGCTTTTTCTTCTTTTAGTCTTTTTTCTTAATGACCTTGCTGGGTATTTGCTTGTTGTTGCTATGGGCAAGTTGAAGGACACCGGTTATATAAGAAAAAAATATTGAAAAAAAACCCATTTGCTATAAATTATAACATAATTGCATCGTGTAGAATTCTTTGTTATTTTAATATACTACCTGTAGTTTTGTTACCATATACGAAATTTATTGGGTCATCTGATTTAGCAGGGCATCAGTGAGTACATAGAGAACAACAAATATGTTTCAGAAATCTTACTCAAAAACCTTATTCAAAAGGGGTTTTCTTCTTGTTTCAAGTATGTGCATTTGTATTATTACGAATTTCAGTTCTCTTTAAGGATGGGGTTCTGAATGTTATGTAGAAGATAGCAAGGTACATCCCCTAACATGCCAAGAATTTTATTCATGATAGTCCTTAAAGCTTGACACGTTCTTTCTTATACCTTGAAGTTTTCTCAGATGATCACAATATTAATCTGCCAGGGAGATAAACACAGTCAGGGTACTCCCATATGTGTGATGCATGCAACTGACAACATTCATTCAGATTTTGAGCTTAGACTGTAATCCATCATGGATTACAAAAAAAAAAAAAAAAATAAATCAGTGACAGACACTGTATAATATGCTTTGCTGAACTCGCTCTTGTTCACTAAATAGAAATATCTCTTTATAGGCACATGCACTTTCCTTTATATTTGTAGTATGTGGCTATTTTATATACGTGCAATAACTTTATAGGTGACCCAAAGGATTTAGTACTACTTCATGCTGATGTTTTACTTGTAAATGAAGAAGAAACCATTTTGATGTATAAACATTCCTGTATTCTGCACATGACATGAGTTTGCATCATCTTAGTTGATGCAGAGTGCCCTACTTGATCCATCTTGCAGCTTTCCTCCAGCTGGAGGAAAGAGGAGTGGCTAGGCTCTGAGGAGCTCTGTACGAGTTGTCTTGTTGCCATCGTGTCAGAGCACACTTCGAAAAGCAGCCTGTGGCACAACTGGAAGGAGATGATTAGTGTGGCTGACAGAATGGAAGAAAATGACTTTTCCATCAGCTCCTTGCGTTGCTGGGCGCTGCCAGAAACTATGGCTGTGTTACAGCCTGTCAAGTGTGTTTAACTACAGCTAAACAGCAAGTGCCCAGGACTTGCAATCTCTAGTGTTATAAGCCGTACTGAACATTGTGAATTTTAATTGAATCACTGCTGCTAAAAGTCCACAAAGTCTATGAACACAGGCTAACAGACACGTCGTCCTCAGCAAGGAGTTATCATTCAGAAAATTGCAAGAAAGCAGGTCTGAGAGTGTGGAAAAGATAGTAGTGTTTGTGTGAATTAGATATGGCAGTGCTACTTGCTACCAGACATCTATGAGTCTGGGAAACTGAAATATGAATCCAAATATGCCATGAGCCAGTAGGCAGTCAGTTCTTCCACAGTTCTTTAGGAATCCCTGGCATGAGCTACAACAATTAGTCAGTCTTAACATTCACATATTTTTCTTATATAATTTGCTATGAACTTGCATTTGCAAGGAAGGGACCTTTAAAGATAAACATCAGGAAACACTTGTTTACTGTGAGGGTGACTAAGAACTGGCACAAGTTTCCCAGGGAGGTTGTGGAGCCTTCCTCCTTGGAGATATTCAAAAGCTGTCTGGACTGGTCCTGCGCAACTGGCTCTAGGTGGCCCTGCTTCAGCAGGGGGTTGGACCACATGATCTTCCAGAGGTCCCTGCCGACCTCAGCCAGTCTGCAATTCTGTCATTCTTAGTTCTTTACTTCAGAAAACACATTTGTGCCTCATTTATACAAGGTAAACTACCTGGTGCTAAAGGCATGACAGTGCAAATCACAGCAAGCTGCTTTATGAAATCCAATGACAATAATAGCTGGGTGTGTTGGTGACTGATTTACCTATAACACAGTGAATTTTTCTGAATTGTTGCATCCCTGCTGCATAGCAGTTTTCTGCTATGAAGCAGGCTTCTTCTCAGCCGTACGGTAATATATTCTGTGTGTCATAATGAAATTAAGCCTTTGTCTCCAATGGAAAAACTATCTGGTCCTTCTGCCACGTTAATATGCCAGATTAAGAAAAAACAGGAATCCCAGTGCTAGAAGGAGTGGGGGTGGGTGGGAGGGGGGAATAAAAAAAAGAGAAAAATATACTTCATGTCTCTGACATGGAAGTGAAGAAATAGGAAGTATGAGGAAAAACACATTGCAGATTTTATAGCATGTGAATAACTGAAGTCTGTTAGACACAGAGATGAAAGTGGATGAAAATTACTAACAGATCTTAACCATCTGTTGAGAGGTGGGAGTTGGGTCTCTGTTAGTCCTCCTTCCCGTCTCATACTCCAGCCTATTTGCAACTGCCTGAGATAATTGCTGCTTGTGAGCCGTCTATGACTGTTAAATTGCATGTCTTACATGTATGTTTCAACTATATTTTTTCTTTACACATTGCTTGTCTTCTCTACCTAAGTATATATTGTGCTGGTACCTGTTATGTTAGCATTAGATCTCTATAACAATTACTGCCATTATAAGTGTCCAACAAGTATTGGAGCCTGAAATTCCAGATGGAAAAACTCCTTTTACTGAAAAATTACAAATTACTTTTGTATATTTTAAAAATTATTTAAATTATTATGAATGTAGTTTTGTTCTCGCTGTGATTGTTCAGAGGCCTGAAATTTGTTAATGGGACTCTCACATCTGTTCTGAGAGTAGCAAGATTTCTTGGAGGGGTCTGCCTTTGACAGTAACTAGCATTTGTGTCCCATCAGGCCCACTATCATTATATGACTGTAGGATTCAGACTGTTATGAGACATTTGACTACAAAGGAAATGTAATATTCAGAAATACTGGAGCTCTGTCATCTTCCAGTAGGAATTAAGTAAATGAAAAAGAGCCAAATCTGGGATCTAAGGAGCAGGTGTACTGTCTGAAGTTCTCCTGGGGAATTCTTGTAAGCTTTGTCTGTTTACATTAACCATTTTGGCTTCAAGTAGACATCAAGTTCTAATTTTGAAAATAGTGTTACTATATCACTGTAGTTAAGACAGTGTTTTCCTTGTTATGCAGTGAGAATTGATTCATGTAAACAAGGGAATGGCAGAAATGTGAACCAAGATGCTTTGATAGATTCACAACTGGTTCAGCATGCAGATGGGGAAAAAGTTCATCAAATTTCCAATTTTTAAGCTTTTTACTAAATTTATAACCAATCACATGTATTTTCTTGTTCTTTCCATTATCACAAAAGATGCCACTACATAAATATGATCCAAGGCAGTTTTGGAGTAAGGTTGAATTCAATTACTTCTTTCTCTGCCATGGAATTCCTTAGCCTTTCCTAAATCTTTTGACATGTAAGCCCTGACTTTTATAACTAGACAGTACAAGTAGTGAAAAAAGCTTGGGGAAATGAGCAATCACATCGAAACACAGAGCATATGAATGCTGAAGATGCCTAAAAACTTACACAGCTAGAAGGCTTCCTTAGGTACAAAATTGTCCCACTAAACTTAGTAGAATTACTCATATATGAAATGTAGCTGTAGTGTGAGTATTGACTGCTACAGGTGATTACTAGTAATATTTATCATGCCCGCAACATAGGTATGGTCCCTACCCTCATCGCTGCAAAGAGAAAATAAAAACAAATGTGGAATGGGGTATAAAATACCCAATGCATTGTGGTTTTCCTGCTTTATATATCATACAATGGTTTAATAAACTGTGATATAAATAAAACAAAGTGTTAAGACAAAATCGTACCATATTCTTATAAAGCCAAACAAGCATTTAGCAAACTATTCTTAAATTTACAGCAAGCTGATAAAAAAATTTTGTTTCACCTTCCCCCCATTCCCCTTCCCTCCCCTCTCATGTGAGATTAGAAAGCATTAGTGAAGGAATTTAGTAAAAGAAGCTAGCTAAGAGCAGGATCTCATACAAAGCATTAATTCATCTCTGATCAAAGTATCTGAGCCACTCTAATTAGCCCAAGTGTTCTAGCTTTTGAAAACGGAATTGCTTTTCTGGCATAGAACATGGTATTTCCTATAATACTCTGGTGCCTCATCAGCACAGCAGAGAAAGGTGAACTGTTCCCTCAAAAATTGAAGTAAAATTGATATGAACAGCACAATTCCTCTATGATTACCGTGCTACCCAATCTTAGCACTTCCTGTCTTCCATCCAGATCTTTCTGTGGACCAGCTAAAGCATCAGCATGTATGTGGCATAAATAGTTGTCTTTGTTTAAAATAAGTGTTGAGAAAAGTAGTTATATGTTTTGGAAATAGTGCTGATTGTCTCCCTCCTACACCTAAGCTCATTGTGGGACAAGCTGTGGCCAAGAAAGCAGTGCTTGGCTTGTGGAATAGGAAACCCAGAAAGGGTGCCCTCCTTGAAGTTAATAGGACTAGTTGTGTGACTGGGTATCTGGGCTCTTGGGTTTTCTTGGGAATTGTGGGAGAGTTTATTTCCTCTGGAAGCAAGGGCTGCATGTGGCTCATGCTTGACTGACACCAGCGAATTTCTTGGACATCTAGCTCTGATGAACCTAAAGGCATACCCATTTCAGACATAGGAAAGTAGCTAGTGCTTGACTTCAGAAAGCTAATACTTTGAAGGTTAGTACATTAGCCTAGAGAAATGTCGTCTTCTGATTTAAGCTCTTCTGAGAGTCTAAAATGAAGCAGCTCCATTTAACATGAAAAATGGTACAGTATTGTAAGCCTTTCAAAACTAAACCAGAGCCTGCCAACAGATGACAACATGAGCCTCTCCTTCCTGCACGTCTCTGTTTCATTCAGCATAATACTCAGAAAATCAAACAGATCCTTTCCAGCACAGAATAACTAAATAAACTCTATGCAAGGCATTAAGCAGGTGTTTGAAAGCACAAAAACCTTCCAGCTTAAGGACAAGACATCTGTCTCAAAATACTTTTCCAAGCCATGCCCTGAGCAACAGGATGCCTTGTCCCCCCAAGGCAAAGGAGAGGCCCTTTTGGAAATTTCATGCCACTTGATTTCAGTTATTTCTCAGTTATATTCCTTACTATCATCACATTGCAATAGAACTGCTTTTATGGTGTGCAGCAATTGCAGGACCTCTGCTGAAATGAAACCGCTGGGCATCAAAATGTGCCTTCTTCCCTGGGAGCAGGGACCTAGCTGTGCACCTGAAAGGATAGCCTCTTTTCTGGTCAGGAGGATTACAAAGTGCTATTAGAAGGCAATTATTTATTTATCTATAAAGTTAAGGTTTAGAAACAAGTCAGTAGAATCCTGAGTAACAGTAGCTACAGTGAGGGCTGGGAGTGAATCTAGTATTAATGAAACAGCTGTGCCTGTTGAGCCCTTGGACATTAGACTGTAAAGTGTATTAGATTTTTAATTTGCTTTATGATTCTGCCAAATTTTAGATCAAGCTGTTTGTTCATTCACTCAGGAAGTTGCCAAGGTTTCAGGAAACTTGGTTTAGGGAGGACATTTCCACATTTTAATGAAATTCTCAAATGTGCTGGCAGTTTTTATTGCAGAGTGACGTGTTCATGTTTGTGCTGCTGGTACCTTCCCCCTGCTCAGAGCTTCTGGGTTTCAGTTCAAGGAAGTGTCTCATATTCTATCTGCTCTGTGGTTGTCAGGGGAGCATCACTGCAGTCATTGGATTCTTTTCACCTGAAAGCCTTTACAGCTGTTGTGCGTGTCTTGATGAAATATTTGTATCTGAGTTTTTGACCAAATGTCTTTGCATCTTGTCTCCAGGGTGGGATGATGGCTCGGTCTGTACAGGAACAGTATGAAGCATCAGCAAACATTTGTGTGAGGCTATTTTATGTGTTAGGGCAGGATGTGTTATGCCAGCTAGTTGTACCAGAGCTGAGAGAACTTGCTGCTCAATAGTAAATCCACTCCTGGAGTCCCATTTATCTTTGTCCTTGTTGTTCATTCCAGTGGAATGAAACCTCATTTTCATTATCTAAAACTTCATGCTCAAAGACAAAATTTTATGAGTGTTTGAAAAGGCTTTTAAATATGGCAAAAAAAGACCACATGATCTTTGACTGATAAGCTTGTGTTTAACAGGACTTTGGGAACTGAGAATATAAGGACCTTGTAAAGGTTGTAAAGGTAGCTAGTATATTTGAAGACCACTCAAATCCACGTTTCTTCCATGATCTGGGCTCCCAATGGAGTATAACAAGTTGGGGTTTCTTGGCCTTGACTGCATGGTGGCTTGTATGGCAACACAATTGCAATTTCAGTCCAGTTTGTAGTTGTTGAGTGTCCTGTTTGCTGGCAATATCAACAGAGACAAAGGATTGAATTAGCAGAGTTTTAAGTGAAAATCCCGTAATTATTTTCTGCAGATGAGAGATGAAGAGCAGTGATGGGAATAGGCAACGTTTTATCATCAGTGTCCATACTGAGAACAAACAGAAGGTTTCCAGTAACACAGCTTTCACTCAATTGAATTTCATTATAATGTTTTCTTTAGAAATATTTTATATGTAATCATTAAAAAATATCTTACTTTGTCAATATGACTTATGTAACCATCCTTCTCTTCCTGAGCTAGTAGAAAATAGTAAAAGAATGAAGCTGAATTCTCAGCTGTTGCAGTCACTGAAGGTTTCCTGATTTATAATTGAGGACAACAAAACACATGACTCAGATCATCAATAAAAAATTCTAAGTGTATTCATTATCTGGAGCTTTAAAAATATTCTTTCAGTGACTTGACAGAACAGAACTGGAACATCATCAGAGTTACTGGATCCTCCCTTTTGGGAGTTGTTAGGTTTCTTTTCCAGGTACTTATAATCTGTGCCTTTGGTTGCTTTTACTTAGAATAGGATTAGGCTAGATCTGAGGCCAGATGTGGAATAACAATTTAAACCAGTTAGTGAAATTAGGGAAATTTTCTTTTATGAATGTAACACAGGGGCTCCTGTGATGTATATCTACAGAGAAGTATGACTTCTTGGGTCACACACTTTTTCTAGGTTGTAAGACACTTGGAGTCCAGCTTCAGTTATCTGTCTGACTACTATGGTGGCAAAAGCTCAAGTTTTTAACCTCTCTCTTCTCATTTCCTGGCTTTTTTATCTTTAAGCCTCTGCTAGGACTTTTCTGTGATTTCTGGGCATCACAAGGACCCACCTTTGATTTGAGACCACTGAGTGTTGTTGTACTGCAAACAGAAAGCAAGAGGCAAGCAAGCAGGACTCTGAAATACTCTTACTTAGTAGTTACTGTATATTAGCTTCCTGAAGTCTCAATCATTATATTTCACCTGTGCATCCAGGAACATCTACTTCCTTTGGGTAATCAGTTCAGATTAATTATGCTAATCAGCTACTCCAGGCTGACACAATTAGCCAAAACAGGCAGTAACTCTGGAAATCCGTGCAGGATCTTTCCTACTTGATGACTTTAATTTCATGATTGAATGCAACAATTACAGAAAAAGAGAGAGCTCTTTGTTTGCGTTTTCATCTCTATCATTCCACAGTTCCACTAATTGTCATAAAATTCCCCCCAGATTCTGGGGGCAGAAAGTCCCTTCATCAGGCTGCCTTTGCACTTGCTGCTTTGCAGGGATATTTGTTTTCTGTTATCTCACAACTTGAAAGGTATGTTTATACACAGTTACCAAACATTTCATTGAAGCATATTTCTGTTAGACTCATCACAGAAAGATGCCAAGAAGCTCTCCTGTGGATCTGGCTAGTGGAGCGATGGATTTACATGTGGCAGTGTAGATGTAGCTTGTAGAGCTAAAATAGCGAATTAAATTATAGAGAACACAGAGAAGCTCAACACGAAAAGCTAATGAAAACTCACCTATCCTACTGCTCTATGAGAATGTGAAGAAATATTTCTGTTGGTGTTTTTAAACAGCTATATTAAACATATTATATATATTATATATATTATTATATATATATATAATATATATTATATATATTAAACAGTACAATTTAATGGTGGTTCTTAGCATCTCCAGAATAAAAAGGGAAAAGATTATATTCTCATGACCACAAGTATTAATACCAATATGAACATCCCTTGTAGATGATGTGCAGACTGTAATATCTGCATTGTAAATAAGAAATCCAAAATATTAAAATAGAATAGAATCTTTTTCTAAGCATTTGGAGGAGAGGAGCTAATATTTTATATATTGATACTATAAAATATTGATTTAGCATATTTCCATTTCAGTCAAGAAATGTAACTGAGGAGAATTCAGGTTTTGTTCTTATCTGTATATTTTAAATGTAACTGTTTCTGCTTTATCTGGCTAAACTTGAAAAGAATGAGAGCTGCGTGCCTGTGGTCTTTTCCAGACAGAAACCAGCTGTCTGTTTGCCAGCTCCAAACCAGAGGCCAAATTTTTTGGTGAAAACCCAAACTAAAGAGCCCTGCTGAGATGCTCAGCCCCCTGATAACATAGCCATTGTCCTTCTAACTAGAGCTGGCTTATGCCCATTACCCATCATGGAATCCAGGCAGAAGTTGTTCACCTCTACCTTCAAAATGCCATGGAGACATCATCAGTAACACTCATGTTTATAGGCCTGAGTTTTTTCTAGGTGTAAGAAGCATAACTATTTCCATCTTATTCCTAAGTACAATGGGAAGGAGCAGTTTTGGGAAGTTTAAAGGACTATCATGACTGCAGGAGTCCATGAAGAGATTTTTCTAAGTGTGAAGACAACTTCAGAGAAACAGAAGTAATTTGTTTGAAAATACAATCAGTGAGATTTGGAGGTAAGCATCGTGATTGCTTGATCTGTCAGTACAAAATGATACAAACAAGGGCCTGTGACCTTAAGAAGTGCAGAACAGAAAAAAGAAAACTAATGGAAAAGATGGAGAAAATTTTGCTGTCCATAATTTTAATTTCTTTTCTTTCCACTGTATTTTAGGTCAGCACTACCGCTTCAAGTGCTTAGTCTCTCTTCAGTATTTTTTTCTTTTCCTTGAGAGTGTTGTGTTCTTTCTCTCCTTTCTCTCAAAAGTCATAGTTACAGAAGAGAAAAGTAACTTCTCTGAGAGCTATAAATTTTAAGATATGCCTTTCTTAATATGTGCTCACCCCTCTGACCAGTAGTCACACTTGCCTTGGGAAAATCACACCTTACTCTGCAGACATAAAAATCTGTGCATCTTCTTTGACATGAAGCTCTGAAATTGGTGTTCAACCTGTTGTATATCTGCCTGTGGTCAGATGTATGTAATGCCTCCTTGCACTCCTAAAGATGATAAAGCATTAGCTCACTTTTTTCAAGCAGGTAGACTACAAATGGCAGATATGGGATGACAGGATAACATCCTCAAACTAATCTTCCAAGAGGGACGATATATACACACTAAGAATAAATGCCTTTTTTTTTTTTCTTCTATCCATTATGGGTACTTGTGGTCTAGTTACTGGTAAGTAACCTGTTTTTGTAGCAGTAATCTGAATGGATATGAGTAGGCCAGAAAAGAAGATATTGCAATATTTGAGACATGAGAAAATGAGATTCTTGAAAAGAATTTGGCATGTGAATATTTAAAGTGATTAATGTTTAATGTAGTGATATTACAATCTGAAAAAGGGAAGAGAGGTAGTAAAGGAAACCAATCAAATTACTCTGTATAGTGCCACTGATCTAGCTTTGAAATTCCTTAAAAGGATTACACTCTAGTTTCATTAAATCCTTTGTTCTCCCTAACATTGCTTAACAATTTTTAGTATCTCCCTAGATTTCTAATGCTACAGAGAAGAGAGTTATGAGTCAGATTACTTTGTGTGTTGAGTTTTAAACATGAGCCATGAACCCCTGAAATCCTTTGTTGTTTAAGCAGAATACATTTTACAATCTACATTTAGGGTTTAGTCATCCTTTTCATAAGTCTTTTGATGAATAAGGTCATTAAAATTAACACAATATTAAAATAGCTGGTCTCAGTAATTATAATGTTTAACCATGGTTTCTCCTGAGATTAAAAACTCTGTTCATTTTATCTTCCAATCCAAGAACTTTAACAAACCTTATTTATAGAAGCCCAAAGACTTTAGCTGGGTATAGCTTAAGGCAACCACAATATTCTTGTGTATCAATAGCATCATATGTTTCTATGGTGAAGTAACTTTTAATGCTTTCTTTTTCACTCATCATCTCATATTTAGATATGTTGCTTGTTTTTTTAGTAATAATTTAAAAAATATTTCAATCCTTCCTAATGCTAATAGGTATTTTGTTTGATACTCTCATTAAGTTTTCCATTAACAAATTTTACCTGTCACATATTCCCACCTACCCATTAACTGAGTCACTATGTTGACACATATTGTATGATGGGTTTTATGTAAGAAGAGCCAAAAGTTATGTGCATAATAAAACAGGGATTGAGATTAAATTTATGGAAATTTTTTTTTTCCAAAAAACATATTACAAGGCTTCCACTCTAGTTTAACATGATGACCAGGACATGCTGGAACAGGAGAACCATAGCTGGAACTTCATGCCTCTTAAGAGT
The DNA here is from genome assembly GCF_963921805.1 of Phalacrocorax carbo. Lineage (NCBI taxonomy): Eukaryota > Metazoa > Chordata > Aves > Suliformes > Phalacrocoracidae > Phalacrocorax > Phalacrocorax carbo. The sequence continues at coordinate 11,884,184 of NC_087522.1, read as the reverse complement.
ACTGAATATATTTAATGTCCTGTACTTAAATGGACCACTTTCATAAGATATTCTTGCAAATATTTGCTGAACACTGACTACACGTTGCTTTACGGAAAAAGCAAATTGGATAGGAAGTGGGTGAAGATAGTAGTTACTTAACTATCGTAATTCAATAATTCATAAATCCTTTAAACTCAGAGATCCTGACTTTCTGCAGCAGATCACTAACTAGTTGGAAAGCACATCAGTACAAAATGCTTGGCAGAGCCTCTTGTGTGCTTGCTTGCATTCATATATCTGTCACGGTCTTGCTGAATCACAGGGTGAATTTGGTTAATGGAAAATATTGCTTTGATGCAAATACGATATTAACCATTCCCTGTGGGTGAGCACCCTAAAAGCTTTTGAGTATACACCACACCATGAGAATCCCAGTTCTAAGGGTAACCAAACCCTCAGCTTCACTTGGGAAGATTTATCAAAAATCCTTTAGTTGAAATAATAGATCACACATAGTGAAACAAAATAGAAAATATATTATTAACAACATATTTAACATTACAAATGTAATTATTGGCTTGAGGATGCTTAGCTGATTTTTATGATAGTTGCTCGGCTTCTTTAACTTCTGCAGTAGTCACATACCTTGAAGAATTTATAGGGGATTTTCACTGCTGCCATTATCATAAGTGGTGGTTTCACCTATCTAAAGGAGCTGGTCTTTGTGATTGGCCCTTTCTTTAGCCTCAGTGAAAAGCCCTGCTTCTTCCTCTCGATTCCTATTTACTTCCCCCGTATCTTCTGAAACTGGGAACAATGATATCATGTAGTTCTGTGGAAAATCATGATTTCTTCCACTTGTCTTTATTATGGCTTTATGATTAGGATCTCTCTCGAATGCCCTAGTTAGCATATTTCTGGCTCCAGGCTGTTTTTCTTGAGACTTTCAGAAGAAACTTTTATAAATCATACTGTAAGATCTCCTTAAAAGGACAGTTTTCTTATTGGCTGCATCCCCATTCTTTCTCTATGAACATCATAAAAAGATTAAACATAATACCGCAGAGAATGAAAATTGTGAGACACGCCACACTATTTTAAGGAAACCCTTCTGGAAGCACTTTGTACTGTCTTTTAAAGTATTTTCTAGCATACTTCAGGCCATACCGATCTTCTTCATACTCTATTTATAAAGTATATTTTGAAAAAAGCTGAATCAAACTTTGCAGGAACTTTTCTGGAGGAACTCTGCTAACTTTCTGCTTCTTTGTGATATCTTCTATAATCCTTCTCAGCTGAGATCAGTAAACTCGTCTCTTGGGCAGTGCAAACTGCAGCATATTGTAAGCTAATTACCTTACACTAGCCATTTTAGAAATTACTGGCAGCTAATCTTCATAAAGCTAATCAGTCAGAAAAGAAGGCACCCAGCAAATAAATACCACGCATCTTTGTGCTTGAAACAATTAGGACTGACCCTAATCTGATTGAAAGAATTGGAGTGCTTCCAAAAAGGGAACAGTGTGTGGCTGGCTTCACTAATTCCATAAAGCTCTCGTGTTTTTTTTAATTGACCCATCTTCTTGATGCACTTTGTTGTTTTTCCTTTCTGATCCCTCTGAGCTTGAATTTTCAAAAGCTATTATAAACCCAAAAAGGTAATGTCAGCTTACCCCCTTCATCAGTTAGTGCTAGCTTTTAACTCTGCTCTTCCAAATACATTATAAATTCCAAAAAGTTAATTTAAATATAAGTCTTTTTTTCATTTCACTTATGTTTGAGTTTTGGAGACAGTGAGAATATTTCTTCTTTCATATAGGATCTTTCCTCCTCCCACTCCCGTAAAAATGCCCTGATTCTGCTATGCTGCTGAAGTGGTTTTAAAAATTATACAACTTCAAACAACAGTTTCCAGGTTTTGCTGGATATGGCTTATGCTGCATATTGCTGGAGAAAGTAAATATCCTGAATTCAAAGTACTTAGAAATAATTTAGCACCATGGTACCTTGCCATGTTAATTAACATCCTACAGGACACAACCAAGCATGTTGTTCAAAGGGAAATTATACAGAAATAGGTATACTTTTAATACAGATAATCTAAATCAACCTAATCTGAATCCCTCCAAACTTTGGAAATATTAAATCCATAGCTGTGCATCATACATTAGTGTGAACATTACATCAACCATATACTTACAGGAAAGAAGAATGATCTTAAATGATCAGGGATGTCAGAAGAATTGAGAGGTGCTTGGCATTCACCAGAGCAGACTAGTGTCTGCCTAGATATAACAAGAAGTTAGCCTCTCTCCTGTGTAGTCACGTTTACTCCTATGTGTAGGTAGAGAACAGGCTATGCAGTTTCCCTTGCAGGAATGATAAATGGTTTTTTGTGAGGTGCTTTGAGATCTTAAAATGGAAAATTCTGTAACTGAGTGTTGGTGGTTCTTCCACAGTTGATTTCCAAATGGAAGGGTTGATCTGGGATCTAAATGGCATTTTTTTTCAGCCAAGAACCAAGAAAAGTACTTTAATATTTCAGATAGAAATGCTGCTATGAACAGTGTGGTGTGACAAGACTGATGTAAGGTATCAAATAATTTTTGGACTCCTAGCTTCCATTAAAACAAAAGAATAAAAGAGCTTCCAGCTCATCTCCTTGATGGTGCAAGAATGTCGAATGTAAAATGATCACTAAGGAAGCTTGTCAGTGAAAAAGACTTATGTATGCTAATTAATTGGATTAATCATTTGTACATTGGCATATTAAAATAAGCAGTGGATATCAAAGCTGGAAGAAATATCTGTTGCCCTTTTCCTTCTTCTTCTTCCTTCCTTCTTTCCTTCTTCTTCCTTCCCCCCACCCCCCACTCCTGTCATGATCTACAGCTAAAATCTCTCTTCCTGGGCAAATGGCTGTGTATTACAAATCTAGTTGTAGTCCTGGGTAGTAGGGTTGCATATTATGAATGAAACTTACAGAATTCTCTGTTTTTAACACATGATGTCTGTGACCTGATCCACTCGGTCACTCTGGCAGCTTGTTCCATAAACTTTAGCCCAATGAGTTTGAAGACCTCTGGAGTTAATAGTATTTAGTTTATAAACACAGCTCCCTTCCCAGCTGCGTCCTGTTTTGGGTCCCTAGTACATGGAAGATGTGGATTAAGGTGAGCAAGACCAGTGGAGCCCAAGATGGTAAGGGAGTGGGAGTTCCCTGTTAGGCAATGCAAAGGGAACTGGGCTTGTTTAGCTTGGGGAAGAAAAGGCTTAGGGGGACCTCATAACAGCCTTCCAGTGTCTGAATGACTTTATGATTCCATGAGAATTAATTGTACTTAGTGGAAAAAAAGGCCTAAATCACTAAGCCAACAGGACCTGTGTAATCTGGGGAAGAAATGCAGTGTTCTGGCACTCAGCTAGCCTTGTATCGGGCTATAAGCACCCTTTGTCTCAGTGGTACCCTGACAGTTCTGAGAGGTCCCAGTGTCTTCCAGCAGAACTTAAGAATAAACAAACCTGCATCCTGAATCTCTTTAGATCCATGCTTCAAGTTATGGAGCAAATATCAGGATACCAAAAGATAAAATCTGTGCCAGGAACAATGTTTTTGCTAAAGGATGTAAGACAAAAATTTTAAGTACCCCTCTCTATCCTGAGTCAGACAGGCAATGGCTATGTGGATTGCTTCTTTTTTTTTCCCTTTTATATCCCTGTTTTATCTTCTGGATTCTTAAAATTATATCTAATGGTAGATGGGAAAATTAGAAATCTAGTAAAGATTCACTAAAACTAGCTGTAACTTGTCTTCAGTTTGCTCTTAAAGAAGAAATACAGTGACAGGCTCTGGCTGCTTTCTGATTTGATTCTTGGTTTCCCCTCAATCTATATTCTTATTCCTCACACATTTCAAACGCACCCAGGTGATGTGGAACCTACACACTACTTTTCCAAAGAACTCTGGTGTCCCTGTGGTGTTGAAAATGTTATGTGCGATGTCTGGTTATTTCCAAAGAAATGCAGGAGAACCACTCATGATACACACTTCAGGATGCTAACTTAATAATGCAGGCCTTGGAGAATCCTTTCCCAAAGATGACTTTTTTTTTTCTCCCTCAGTTCCTTGATTTGTTTCACAATACCTGGCTATAATCCTAACAAATGCCTTTCTTTAAGAGGATGAATGGTGCTGCAAAAAGTTCCGTCTAAAATACGGAGGTTTCTGTTTATAATAGCCACTATCCCATATTTTTTCCTGGATTCCTGTAATTCTACACTGGAAGCAGAAGCATGCCATACCTCCAAAGGAAAGGGTTTTAAGACAGCTGCATAGTTGTCTTTTACAGTAATTTTTTCTGCTTATGTCAAAACAGCCAACACCCTTTTTCTCAAAGCAAAGCAGGCAAGTCAGTGGCTTGAAATTTTGGTTAAGCTGGCTCTTAGATTATTGGGTTATTGCAATAAATTTGCTCTTGTCTAATTTGAGTACAGTGTAATTGCTACTTTGCACTGCAAGTAGATTTCCAGTGTCAGAATAATCAAATTAACAGGGGTGACCCTTCAACCGTCCGTTGAGGCCTCTGTTGCATTTTCAGAGGTCTCATTTTATAATTTGTCTTATATATGTAAGTTCTTATTGTTGCTGTTTGTTATGCTAAAGCATCTAGGTGTGTATTGAGTATGTTCTAAAAAACCGACAACCCAAACATCTCAAAGTTTCATTTAGAATGTAAGAAAAAAAAAGAAAGAAAGAGAAGGTTGTGCTGTAGTAGGAGTGCAAAGTATTACATAAAGACACATATACATTGACGGGGAACAATTTTTAAATTTGTATAAATTATTATTGTTTCATCTTAAATTATGATGTATAGTTAGACACTATTTTTGCATGTGGGTAGTAGCATACAGAAGGAAATCCAGTAGGGGAGCAAGGCTTATACAATAGTCTTTGTTGTCTGAATTGGTAGGAAATGGCAGTGCTTGAAAGTTCAGCAGAGGTGTACAGCATGATTTAGTGACCTTCTTGCCAAGTACAGAGATACTCCTCCTTCTCCACCACCTCCTTAAACAGGCAGCAATAAAGCATGTGCTTACATAGTCTGGGAATAGGGGTGATCTGGAGCCCTGTGTAAGTCTCACTTGGTGTGACACTTGGTAGAATTAGTGCAAAATCATTCCTAGTTTTATTAGTGGGCATGATAGGCAGTGGTGATTCCTGGCAGTAAGAGTGAACAGGGATGAAGATTTGTAAAAGGCTTGTATAGGAAAGTGGGAAAAATAACTTTTTAAAAACAATTAGCTTATGTTGAATGAGAAAGGTGGAGAATGGCTGTGGTTACTGTGTTTTGTCTTCTTGACTCTGTTAGTGTAGCTAGGGCTTGGCGCCGTATAAATGGATCAGTGCAGCAGAGCAACACTGAAGCTACTTAATTCAGGGTAATTTAAATGTTATTTAGCTGTACCTATACGTCACCATATTACTGTGCTATTTCCTCATAAAATGGTTTTCACTCTGAAACTGTTATTTTCTCTTTGCTTCCAAAGACCTCCCACCTATGTGGGCTGGATACTATGTTGTCTCAATGTTTTTCCCAGTTGGAATGCCTGCTGGAAGCAATTGGGCTGCATTTGGGCTTGGTATAACTTTTGAAAGTAATAGTATTTAATTCCTGTGTTTGGATTTTGATGCAGTCATAAAAGGCAAAATAAATTTTTAATTTGGGATGTAACCCTGTTGCCCAAGTGAAGCTGAAATGCTGACACACACCTTGTGCTCAACAGAATTTTCATGAGAAGAATAAGAAAAGAATCTGAGTGCCACTATTAAATGTCAATTTGATATTAATTCTGAATGCTTATAGTCTTTGTGGTATCCTTTTTCTATTAAATGTATTTTGGAAAGTAACAATATTAGTAACAAAAATTTATAAGTTAGCAAGAAATAGATTTGTTTTTCAAAGGCTTGAAAAGAAACTATGTGACATGGAAAGAAGTGTTACACTATTTCAGAGGGCTTTTTGATTTCGTGGCTTCGATTTACTTTTGATGGGTAGTATTTGTTACAGCTGTATTTACTGATTACTTGATTAAAGAAAACTAATTCTGTGACAGAATAAAAGGAAAAAAAATAGAAAAAACCTGATGGTATACTTAACAGGTAGTTTTTTATTAAAGCTTAATAATACTATTCTATTTTCATCAGTGGTCTAAATACATAGAAGTTCCTCAGTTTGCTGTCAGGGGAACTGATGGTCTGACAAATAATGATTTCAAATATAATTCATAAAATGTACTGACTGTCCAAATTATAATAGTAACTAACTCTTGTGCTTTAATTTAGTTATGATCATGTTATTTCAGTCCTTATATAGATTTATGGAATGTTGCTCTGCCCATGGGAAAAGTTTCAGTACGCATCAGAGTTGCACATATTTTTGTGGGGGTGGGAAAAAACCTTTTAATTTCATCTTTGCCTTAGAATATACTGTGGTCCCAGAGGCTGTTCTGAAAATGTTTTCATTTTTCTGACAGCTGTTCAGTCATGGTGAGGGTATCTCTTCAAGGGAAAGGCACACATTTCTAATTGGCAAGTTTCTAATATTAGGTTTTTGACTAAAAAAACCCTCACCCCTAAATCCTTTTTTTACTTCACTGCTCCTTGTTGATAAAATCCAAACAGCCCAGAGGGAATTTATAATTCTAGCAATTGCACCAGATGATTACTACCTACAGGAGCAATCACTTATAGTACATCACCTGCGGACTGATGAGCCATTTATTATCAAGGGTTTAATTGCTTGTAATACATCCTTGTGGCAAGACACACACACATATATACCTAATTTATACATATGTATAAATATATGCCACTTATGTTAGGAAAATGCTCAGTTCAGATTAGATTTTGCAAAACCAAAAGTACCCAAATTCTCTTAGAAATACTTGAGTCTAGAATACAGGTTCACAGTCTGTGTTCACCCATCTCTGGATCTAGTTTGAGATAAGAATTAAGGAAGACCGAGAAAGAAAGTATGTGTGTCTGCAGGGTATTTTTCATTTATTTGAACCTTGAAGACAGTTGTTTCATAATAGCTGGAGTTTGAGATGAAGATTTGTGGGTTCTTGTTCAAACGTGTGTATTTATTACAATTTTTGAAAATTACTATTTAGTGTGTGTGTTTTTAAATTATTGTTATTGTTTGAAAGCAAGATGTTGTCATGGGTTTAAGAGGCTTATGATGGGACCACCAGCAAGAGATACTTTCTTGCATGTCCACATATGGACAGGGAAAGATCCCTGCGACACAATTAAATGCTGATGAGCACTGGGATTTGTTTTATCTGAGTAAGTTTGCCATTTTCTATATTACTGCTTCAAAACAGTGCCAGATATATTTAGCAAAGCATACTCCAGATCATAGTTGTTAATGTTAAAGATGGGAGCTGGTTGCAAGGTATATACTGGAACAGCACTAGGTACAGGACTGAGGCAAAAGAGGAAAGTGAAGTAACATGAAATACTTCTCTCCTGGTCCTGAAGCCATGTGAAAAATTAAACAAATGATGACACCATGAAGACAATCTGAAGGCTTATTTAAATTATTTTACCTGGAGCAGTCCCTACAGCGTGGGCTGAAAAAAAGCCAGTGTGTGTTTACTTTCCTCTGTGTACTGCTCCACACAACAGAAAGTATGGAGGAAGAGGGAGTTGGTTTTAAGTAGACGTGTAAGAACAAAAAGGTTGCAAGAAGCTATCATTAAGACAGTCATGGTTATAGGTATGAATGTGAACTTCACTCCCTTACTTTGGTTAGTCTTCTAATACAATATTTTGTGGGGAAGTGCTATTAACAGCACTTTGGAGAATTTAAGCCTAGAAAGCCTGTATGACTTGCCCATGTCAGCAGCATCAAGAGAGTTGACCTGGCCACGTGTCTGTACAAAGCCTTGATCACTGTCCTTGCTTTCTATCAGCTTCCCCCAAGCCATTCTCTCCACAGCTGGGACCACAGAATTTGGGTCTTTGCAGACTATTTGCAGTGGAGGAAGTGTTGTGTGTCCGGATACTTGGGATCCTGGGCACTATCTGCAATTGGTGTGAGTTCCATGCTTAAAGGGAGTAATGAGGCAGCCCAAATGAGAACGTTTCCAGAGAGTGGTTTTTGCAACTATTCCAGATTCCATTAGAAGCTTTTAACATTGTTCCTTTGATATAGAGTTAATCTTCTCTATAATGAGAATATTGTAAAATATGCTACAGGCAAGAGTATCTAAATATTTTTTTATTAGACCTACTATATATGTAGGATCAAATCCTGCTTGCCTTATTCATGCAGCTAGTCCCACTGAATCTAAACGGGATTGCCACAGTGAATAAAGCAAGCAGGACTGGTCCTATATGTGCTATTTCTATATTTCATTTTCCTCTTTATTTCTGTTTCATTTGTAATTAACAAAGTGTACTGATTAAATCATTAACTGTATAGTTCATCTTTCAGCAGCAGCTTGAAGATTGAGATCCTAATGTACTGTAACCCATTGCTAGGATAGCTTTAGAAGTTTCAATTTATGAAGGCAAATATTTTCTGTTCTGGTATCATTTGTGATCAAGAAAAGATACAAACAAATTTGTCTAAGATAATAACTTCCTCGTGTCTGCCAGTGCTAGAAAATTCATCGTAAGGGTATACGGGATAAAGGGGAGGATGAACTTTCAGTCCTTTTGAAGCATATTGAACCCTGAGAGCTTCTTTGAGGTCTGAAGTGTAGAGGCTAGAGATTTACTAAAATGAAATGGTAAGTGCCTTTGCTTTCACATAGCTGCTGTCAAGATGGTGGAAGTGTAGAGTCGGTCTCACTGGTAATGCCTATGTGGATTGTTTTTCTTCTATCTCAGTTGCTGAAAGTCTGAAATTTTAAATGTTTTTGTCCTCTAGGTCCATCTAATTCAATAATTGTCTCAGCAACTTTACGCTGTAATATTCCAATGAAAAACACCTGAATTGCCTTATGAAGTGTTGTAATGCCTGTAGAAAGCAATACTGTGTTTACAAATTTTATTTTCTTAGCAATATCTTATGGCAGCAGTATTTTGGGTACATTACAAAACTACTGTCATGTTCACAGGTGGTATATAGTGGCTATTGGGATATCTTGGAAAGATATCCACCATCTCATGAGCCAGCAATGTGCCCTTGTGGCCAAGAAGGCCAACAGTATCGTGGGGTGCATTAAAAGGAGTGTGGCCAGCAGGTCGAGAGAGGTTATCCTCCCCCTCAACTCCATCCTAGTGAGGCCACAGCTGGAATACTGTGTCCACTTTTGGGTCCCCTGGTTTAAGAAGGACAGGGAACTGCTTGAGGAAGTCCAGCAGAGAGCTACCAAGATGATCCAGGGGGCTGGAGCATCTCCCTCATGAGGAAAGGCTGAGAGACTTGGGTTTGTTTAGCCTTCAGAAGAGGAGACTGAGGGGGGATCTTATCAATGCTTACAAATATCTGAAGGGCGGGTGTCAAGAGGATGGGGCCAGACTCTTTTCAGTGGTGCCCAATGACAAGACAAGGGTCAATGGGCACAAGTTGGAACACAGGAGGTTCCACTTAAATATGAGAAAAAACTTCTTTCCTGTGCGGGTGCCAGAGCAGGGGCACAGGCTGCCCAGGGAGGCTGCGGAGTCCCTTCCCTGGAGACATTCAAACCCCGCCAGGATGCATTCCTGTGCCCCCTGCTCTGGGTGTCCCTGCTCATGCGGGGGGATGGACGCTGTGATCTCCAGAGGTCCCTTCCTACCCCTACCATTCTGTGATTTTGTGATTCTGTCTCCCTGCTAGAGGCACGTGTCCCTAGGACAGATGCGACAGTACCATCTCCCAAACATTCAGCAATTTATAGGGCTCATCAGTGGTGTAGTATTAACAGTTCTTGAATTCTCCAGTAGATGCCAATGTCATACTTAACACACAAGCCATTAATTGCAATAATGAACATTTAAAATATCTCCAGCAAAACATAGAATACTTTGAACACTACCATAGGAGAAATAATCTCACAAAAATACCTCTGGGTATAGAAATATGGTTTTCATTTACAAATATAGCTCCTGATTCTGATCCCATCTTTATGAATCAAGACTAAATGTGAAAAGAGGACATACATTTGGCATAAGAGGTGATTTATGACTCCTGATGTTCTAGTTACTTCTCTGCAGCCAACTTCTATGACATGGCTTATTGCCAATAATGCAGAATATTAGCCACAAGATGTCCTCACAAGAAAAAAGTTTGTTGCCAGCTCTTCAAATATAGACAATTTTTTCTGTCTGAACCTGTGGGAACCAAGTGAGCACTTCCCCTTTTTAGGCATTCAGTGGTTTTGGACACCTACATGATCCAGCAATGAGTCCTTGCAGCAAAGAAGGCAAATGGTATTCTGGGATGTATTAGAGAAAACATCGCCAGCAGGTTAAGGGAGGTGATCCTTCCCCTCTGCTCAGTACTGGTAAGGCCACACCTGGAGAGATGTGTCCAGTACTGGGCTCCCAGTTCAAGAGACGTGGACATACTGGACAGAGTCCAGTGAAGGGCCATGAAAGTGATGAAGGAACTGGAGCATCTCTCTTGTGAGGAAAGGCTCAGAGAGCTGGGACTGCTCAGCCTGGAGAATAGAAGGCTCAGGGGGATCTTATTCATGTATATGAATACCTGAAGGGAGGGTGCAAATAAGATGGAGCCAGGCTCTTCTCAGTGGTGCCCAGTGACAGGATCACAGGCAATGGGCACAAACTGAAACACAGGAGGTTCCCTCTGAACATCAGGAAACATGTTCACTGTGAGGGTGACCAAGCATTGGCAGAGATTACCCAGGGAGCCTTCTTCCTTGAAGATATTCAGAAACCATCTGGACATGGTCCTGGGCAATTGGCTTTAGGTGGCCTTGCTTCAGCAGAGGGGTTGGACCAGATGACCTCCAGAGGTCCCTGCCAATGTCAACCGGTCTGCAGCAACTAAAATTAGTCTTGTGGCAGTGCTTCAGATTTCCTAAAATATTTGGAAAGCCATGTGGCTGCTTTAGCTGACCTGTTTGGTGGGTAATACCCGGAACATATTCTCATCTTAGAATTATTTGACCAGTAAAGGTTAGCTGGCAAATCATCTGAAAACCATAAAAGAGGAAAATTTTATTTTTGTTTGGAAAGTAGTTATTGAAACAAGGTGGACATTTTCCCATTATATCACAAAATGGACTTACTCAATTGCATCCAACTGTAGCTTTCCTGTTGCCCAGCAATATTAAGACAGTGTAAGAAAATATCCCTGTGGTACCTCAGAAGAGGTCTGCTACAGCACCTCTGAAAAAACAAACATGGGAGTGCTCACTGGGAATTTCACAGAAGAGCAGTCCTGGGAGCTGTCAGCTATAACCTGCACAGGGTTCAGCTCTCACAAACTCAGTGAAAATCTGAAGTAATTGTTTATACTAGCCTAGGGAATCTGAGAGCGCCCATCACCCTGAGGGTGTGAACCGCTGATATGACCTTATTTCTGGCCAAAATCTGCAGCATGGGTAATGGACCACAAATTGTGCTTACATCTGATAGCACATGGACTCAAACATATGGGTTGAAGGCTCATTTCCCTCTTTTGTGTGGTTTCTGCTCATTTCTTTGGGACCAAAACCCACATTTGACATGTTCTGATTAGTTTTTGCAAAACTGGTGTCATAGCAATTCTAAGGCTTTTCTTCCTGGGGAGCAGGTACTCACACCTCAGCCAGTCGGGCATAAATAGCTGTCATATGGCAGCAGCTCCACAATCAGTGATTAGAAGTTACTTGCAGCAGGAGTTCTTCAGAAATTAGACTGGTAACAGAATTCAGCTTGTAAGAGTTAGCACACATGCTTTTGTTGAGAAATTTGTGAAAAAAATATGAGAAAATCCTTTCTTGCAACCAGCAACGCAGGCTGAAAATAGTGTTAGGAGGATGAACATCACAGCAAAGTGGACAAGGGAGAGTTAATGATAAGATATCCAGGCAAAAGTCTTTTATCCTTAGGGGATGTAGAAAAATTTGTATACTACTTCTTTCTTAAACATGGCTGGATTAGAGACTGGTAGAGAATCAAAAGCATATATGATAACCTGAAGCAGTGAGTCTAGGATTTTTTTCTTCTCTCCTTTTTTCACGTCACCATGCTCCTTTCCATCAGGTTTTGATCAGAGGTTCTCGTTTGTCTGCAGTTTCTTTTCTATCTTTGATCAATGTTTGTCTTTAATCTGCTTTTCTATTCTTTTGTCTCCAGTCCATGGCTGTTATATTTCTCCTTTTTTTTTTTTTTTTTTTTTCCCCTGTGCTATTATTTGCTTCCAGTGGGTCTTTCTTCTTGTTTCATTGTACTCTCTCTCTGCCCAAAATGGTGTACCGGGTGTGAACAATAAATGAATTGATTTCAAATGAGTTGATGATAACGCTTACCCAATCCATATCATACAAAATAGCCCACTGAGTGAGTACAATAAGTGACTCAAATCAAAATGAATTCACACAGTCGCTTGGAAAATCCGTGTGGAAGGCTGGGGGGCTGTGGCTCAGAATGGGTTTATGTAACCAGTGTTTAAAAAATCTTTTTTAAGTAGTAGAAAGAAATCCATGTCTGCCTTTTCCTTCTACTTGGTTATCCTAGGATAAAACAGATTAGCGAGTGTGTAATTGATTAGTTAATGAGTAAGAGTGGGTCTGAAGATTGTTTACCAAAGGCATGAGGAATGATTAGAGATTGTAAAAATGTAACAATAATGCAAAATTTTAAAAATGCATTCTTGCCTCCCATAGAAAATATTAAAACCGTGAAAATGAAAACAAGCTTGCTAGCATGGGTTGCTAGACTGTACCTCAGAGATGATGATACTGTATTACTGCTGTATGACTTATACTTTTGAGTTGAAAGGAAATATAAATAACCAGGAAGAGAAGACTAATAATTGAAAAAGCTTGACAGAAACTCCTTTGTGTCATGCTCCCAATCTAGGGTTTGTCACAGGCTTATTCCTAATAACACTTTTAGCTCAATAGTTAGAATTATCCAAAGGATCATGTCTGAATTTAAATTAGTTTTTCAGTTATTATTTTTTGAGTGGCTCCATCAAATATATATAAAACTAGGGGAAAGGCCTTGTTGTTTTTAAACACAAGTGCTCTTTCCATAGCATGCCAGAACCTGACATTTCTTTGAAGCTTTTCTGAATTTCAAAGGAGGTAATATATTTAACCCACCAGAAAGTTTTTACATCTCTGTAATTATTTTTTATGTGCTACTTCTCAGGACACATTAAATTAAAGCATTTTCTGCCTGATCTTAATTGAGAAGACTCTTATCTCCTTCTGTAATTACTGATGAACAAGATTTCTACATGGATTAAATTGCATATTCTCACAAACTGGAACAGGCTTATTTTTGTGTCTTTCATAACACACTCTTCTAAAGCTCTGCGATGTCTCCATCCCCATGTAAACACCTTATTTACAGCTGTCCACAGCTGTATTACACTGACTGGTATATAATTACTTTTATTTCAGCAGGTTTTAGACGTTCAGAGAGGATATATAATCATAATTACTGCAAGTGGAAATATTACCATGGTGATTCCACGAGACTTACAGGAAAGATCATTGGGAATGTGCCAAGTCCAGAAGTATTTTCCTCAACCAAGGTAAAGCACAGTGATTCAGGCAAATCCATTTATGATCACAGCAATGTATTGGCAAAGATGGGCTTCATCTTACTTCACTCATAGGGGCAAAGTACATTGTTGTCGGTCAGTTAGAACCTGATGGGAACTCACCCACTGAAATCAAAGAGCTCTGTGACATCAGGGGACAAAACTTTCCCTTGAGATGCAGCACAGTACCTTTATGAGAGTTCCACCACCCTCAGGGGCAAGCTGGAGTTCTGCCCTCCCCACTGCCAGCCACACCATGCTGGGGGCCACCTTACTGCATTGATGGGCCTCTTGTCAGACTGCTGAGCCATTCATGGCCATTTTTGTATTTTTGGACTGAACCCAGATGCTGGTATTAATAATATGCCTTGGCTTCCTCTGTATTTCACTTTGACTGGTATTCTTCTAAAGAATGAATTTCTGCATTGATTTTTGGTTTCAAACAAATTTCAAATATATTATTTATGCTAAAAATTATTTTTAATTTCTTCTGTTTTCCAGGTCTATTTTTGCTGTCAGGCATGACCTTTGGGTAAGTGATTTTTATCATGGTAGTTACCAAATAGAAATTATTTTCTGCTCACTGGATTTTTTTTTTTTTTTAAATTTAAAAAGCAGGTCAAGTGTGGCTGCATGCAGAATGACCACATCTCCTGGCCCTTCCCAGTTGTGTTTCTGGGGTAGCATGTTGGGTTTTTACTTTCCTAATCCTATGAAGTCTTGGAAGCATATACAGTATTTTTCAAAACAATATAAAGGTTGTTATCAAAGAAACTAGTTTATGAGTTTCTGTGTATCATAACACAGGAAAATATTTGCATTTGCAAACTGATAATATTTTTCTGCAAAAATGAAGGTAACTCACTATACATGTGACTCATTTCACTCTAGCTCTAGGCACAGACATACGGCCTCTTAAAGTCAGGTGTCTTTAAGTGGGTCAATAGCAGTGCTAAGAAAGGAAAAAAAAAATGTAGTTAAAATAGGGAATTAAAAAAGCATGACAATTCCAGTTGAAATGTAGCACAGATACTGGTGCCTGGAATCTAACTAAAAAACATAGCTGTATGTCGTTCCAGTGCAATATTTCTAGCATCACAGAGCCTGCAAGTATTGTGGAGATATGTTACTTATTCAGAAGCAGTTGTGCCATCCAGTGAGTTGTCTTTGCAGACCACCGGTGATAATAAAGGGAAAAAACCCAAACAACCCTGGAAAACCAGTTGAACTCACTTTCTGGGTTCTTTAATGTCTTTTATAGCTCTGATCAGTAAGGTGTAACTGAGTTTGTAGTTCTTGGTGCCGTCATGGGTGCTGCAGAAGGTCATGAAGGATGTTAAACATTCAACTTCTATGCCTCTCACTAACTACTGGTAGGTGCACATTTTTCACAGTGCTATCCAACACTTGTTTGTCATTTTGGAAAGTAAAAGTATCCATATATCACAATATTCCTCACGGGGTCTTTGTTTACTGGTAGCTGGCAGGAATTCTCAGTAGATAAAGTAAGAAAAGCATGAAGCAACACATTATTCATTTTTGGTATGAAAGGAAAGCCACGCATCCTGTGAATCCTGAAACCAGTCAAGCAGACTAACGGTCTCTCAAAGTGTAGAGTGGCTTTGGTCTAAATAACAAAGCATCATGGTGTAACTTAAGACACAGTTCGAACTTATCACAACAATATATTTTTTTAATTCTAATTAGCAAGCAAGTTATAGATTAAATCTAAATTATAGCATCAACAAATCCCTTCACCATTTTGTACAGTCCTGATATTTTTTTATTTTGCTGCTGTTCAAGGATAGACTTAAGGAATCTGATCAATGCAAAGACACATTGGCTACAAATGAATAGATTACAGGGTCTTCTCCAGCCGAACTTGTG
This sequence comes from Phalacrocorax carbo, assembly GCF_963921805.1. Classification (NCBI taxonomy): domain Eukaryota; kingdom Metazoa; phylum Chordata; class Aves; order Suliformes; family Phalacrocoracidae; genus Phalacrocorax; species Phalacrocorax carbo. The sequence goes on along the minus strand of NC_087522.1, from coordinate 11,868,597 downwards.
GTAAGGGTTGCAAGCTTATGTGGATTGGGTTCACTGAGTTTTGCCACCAAGACTGTCATATTTGTTAATAGTAAACAATGTTGTATATGCTGTAGGCATTAAAAGCTGCAGGGTTGTGTTTAGAATAACAGTGTATTCACAAATAGTACTCAGATTGCTCTGAGATATCACATTTAGCTGCATCTTCATTCTATTATCTCACTGCTTTGTGCTTGAGACCTTTTTCTAGCAGACTATAGAATCATAGAATCGTTAAGGTTGGAAAAGACCTTAAAATCATTGAGTCCAACCGCTAACCTATCACTGCCAAGTCCACCACTAAACCATATCCTCAAGCACCACGTCTACCCTTCTTTTAAATACCTCCAGGGATGGAGACTCAACCACCTCCCTGGGCAGCCTGTTCCAATATTTGACAACCCTTTTGGTGAAGAAGTTTTTCCTAATATCCAACCTAAACTTCCCCTGGCACAGCTTGAGGCCGTTTCCTCTCGTCCTATCGCTTGTTACTAGGGAGAAGAGACCGACCCCCACCTCGCTACAACCTCCTTTCAGGTAGTTGTAGAGAGTGGTAAGGTCTCCCCTCAGCCTCCTCTTCTCCAGACTAAACAAGCTCAGCTCCCTCAGCCACTCCTCATAAGACTTGTTCTTCAGACCCTTCACCAGCTTCGTTGCCCTTCTCTGGACACGCTCCAGCACGTCAATGTCCTTCTTGTAGTGAGGGGCCCAAAACTGAACACAGTACTCGAGGTGTGGCCTCACCAGTATAAAATCATTCCAAATATAAGATGATAAATTAATAGAACAAAATAAATTGGAGTCAATAGGAGTGTATTTAGCGCTAACAAGACCCGAGTTTCACATTTTCTGTTGCAATTATAAAAAATAAGGCTAGTGTCACAACTCTTCTTTAATTGCTGTTGCACAAAGCTCTGGGTATTATTTTACTGGATGATGGAAAGGCGGACTCCCTCCAATTCTTGACAAATATAATTTCTTCTGAACTACAAGGGGGAAATGTGAGATATAAGCAGAAATAAATTTCAAATCACCTATGGCAGAAGGAATGAATATTTGGTTATTTACATTGCATCAAAACGTACAGGGATGGCTTTAGGGTAAATAATATTAAATATTTGCAGTAAGTGAAAACTCAGACAAGGTACATTAAGAGGTGGAGAGTCTGATGTAATATTTGAGGAGGCGAAGTCTCCTGTGCTCTCCCTGAAAATATTGAAGGGTTTTGTTGTATTTTGGTTTTTTCTCCTTGGTGTGGAAGGAAAACTGTTGAAACATCTATATTTTGCCTAGTATATTTCTTGTGTTCCAGTGAACCCTAGCAACTTGGAAATTGAGGAACAGAGAATCTATTCTTCTAGAGAATAAAAGACTATTAAATTCTGCCTCTTTCACCCTATGCTTATAATGAAACTTTCAGCTAGCAAGCACCAAAGATGCTTGATTTGCTGTTTTGTTCTTTGGTTTGACTTCTTATGATTAAGCAGTTTTTACAAAGCTGTTTTATTTAAATAGCACTTTTGCTGTCCGTTTTATCGTAATTCATCATAGTGCCTTTGCTTTAGTTAACCCTAATAGCATCCCTGTGAAAAAATGTTTAAGTCAACTGGATAGGAAGATAAGTGGCTTGATTAAGAATACAAGAACATCTAGCATTCAGAACAAGAGGCTCTCATGTACTTATTTGGAGCTACAATATTGTCTTCCTCACATCCAAAAATGCTCTCCTGAGGTCGAAGGCCATAGTAACATTCCGGAGAATTTCAGATTCACTACTGTGTCTGTCATGGCAACCTCTCCATACATGGCTGGATTTATGAGACTTTTCAGGCAGCGTTGGTAGAGTTTTGAAAGACCTGTAAGCTTTAAAAGGCTCGAATGAGAATCTTGGGGTTTGAAAACTGTGTTTATGTTCTGTTACAAGACTTTCAAAATCATTTGCTTTGTATACTTTAGAACCATTGTGTTGGTTGGAAAGGGATTTTATCAAGTCAAAGCAAAAAAAAAGCACAAAGGAGTGGGAACAGAAGCAAGCCAGCAAGGGCATAAGCTTGTCAGTGATACACTTTCTTTCCCTTAAATAGTTAGCCTTTGTTGCAATGCATTCAGCATTGAAATGTTTTGCAGGGAGGACGCTAACCACAGTGTAGTGGAATTAATAAAGCTGATCAGCTCTGCACTGACATGTTAAAGTGGTGCCTTTTATTAGAAAATGTTTTCAATAACTCTTTTCTGTTTCCTCTTGAAAGAGGGAGGTGATGAAGGAGCCAACTTCTGTCCAAGGAACACTTTACATTCAGTAATTTGGCCAGATTATAAGCAATTTTCTGCTGAATGGAGGATTTCTACTGTTTGGTAGGACTAGAAAAGATAAATGATTACAGGACTCATTATCTTTAAGAATAAGAATAAATTACTTTGTCCTAAATACATAGTTATAGATATTAATGGCACTTGAGATTTAGTTGTGTGTCACTATATTTGTAAAATTTTTATTAATGGCATTATCTTTCTCTACTAGTGATCACTGAAATAAAAACACAGCTTGCTATTCATATTCCTTTGCCATTGCCTGTGCCTTTTACATGTATCGTACCATAAGAGGCACAGCTAAGCTTCTAGCAAGCTATCTAACTTCAACTAATTCAGACATACCAACAGCATCTTATGGACAGACAGGCTTTTAATGAACAGAAAAGAATGAGACTATGGCTAGAAACAAACAAATGTCTACCGAAGAAATCTTTTGCCAAAGATGAAGAGACAGCTGCTGGCCAAATTGTCAGATGGCCTTTGCACATGTGAACATGTGGAGAGGTTGCAACTGGCACTCTGCTCCTGTACAATCTTGTAGAACAGGCACGTGAATTTTTCTTGATTGAGCATGTAACGCAAAGAGTAATAAACTACATGAGGAGAACAAAAGGATGTCTGCATTTGCTAAATGCTTATTTTTTTTTGTATTGAATTATTTTGCAGTAATTATGAGTGTCTGTTCCTTGAGAACTCGATGACTGGAGAAGGAATAATGTAGGGGTTTCTTTCACTTCATAAAGTAAATGGAATGAAATTAGACCTTCACAGTAGCTAAGCATAATCAGTAAATTAAATCAAACAATACTGTACACGTGCTACTTATGTTTAGTTTCTTCCCTTGGATGTTAGGTTATTTAAAACTACAGTTATCTTGACTGAAATGTCCCCCCTCCAAAACTGTGGAGAGGAGGAAGGTATAATATACCAGCAGGAGTATATTGATGTCTTCAAAATACCAGCAGTTATTCTTCTTTATTATTAGACTGAAACTGTGAAAATTTTAGAAGTCAAAAGCTCTTTTTTCCACAATCCAGAACACAAGTATGAACAATTGATTTTGATCTTGTAAGCCCTTGTAAATACTGAAGTTTATATCAAGTGGGTGCACCAAGCTTAGTTTCAGAGGCAAGTGATAAGAGGTTTATATTCTGTGAGTGAATGCTTGCTAGTTACAGTTTATTTTTGAAAAGCAGGAAAGAATACATTCAAGATACTAACCTTTCGCTGTATGTGCCTCTTCTGACTTTTAAAAAATGTTATATATGTTATATAAGTATGTTAGTTTCTGAAGTATCTGAGAAACACTGATTTGATCTTATAGATTAATTTCAAAAGTGCTCAGAAACTGGGTTCTTGATTGCTGCATTATCTTCAAACCATTCCTTGATCTCAGTTGGCTATGAGGGTTGCTCAGATTTGTTTTGAGCTTAACTTAAATATTGAGCTGGCAAGCTTCAAAGTGAGCTCCTACTTCACATTAGACATTGTCCAACAAACCGATTTGCTTAATACTCTTTTGCTAACAGTTACTGAGTTTTGAGTCTGACTCTGACAATCATTTGCTGTCATTGATCAGGTCAGCTTTTTCATGGACCCCTTTCTTGTTGGATAATGAAGTAGACAATGTTTCCCTACCCTAAAAATTTATGAGAATTATTATTTAGTTCTTATGCAGGAGTTTAAAATGAGGTGGGGGAAAGAAATAAGAACAAAGTGTCAGGTAGATCTGTGTTTGAATTGCTAAATTATTGTATAAAAGCCATCACCAATGTACCAAGGGGTACGTTGTGCTGGATTTTGTGCATCCATTGAACAGGACCTGGGCGCTGTTTTGGTATTTTAAGTTACATTGCTGTGTCCTGCAGATCTTAGGGTTGGTTTTAAAGACAGAAGGCAGATAAACCAAGTTAGAAAGGAAGACTTAATCTTAGGCTAGAGAGTGATCCCATTATGGTAAATGCTTGATCACATCTTCAGATGAAAGTAAATATTCAAATCATTATAATTGAGGGCTTAAATACTGTGTCAGCAGTCAGCGTTTTGTGTACAAGAGACTGGCAGTTTTGGCTCCTAACATCTCCTCCAGCTAACATGTGTTGGTCCTACTAGAAAAGGTGAAAAAAATCCTGTTGACTTCAGATTTGGTCAGGGATGGCCCTATTCAAGAAGGTGTTTAAGCACTTCTGGCATGTTGTGTTTTTTTCATAGTATGCATGATTTTATGTATATGTGATAGATAAATGTTATATTTGGTTTGTGTGTTCGCAGCTGGTGTGTATGGTAGAGTGTCTGGAGGGGTCAGAGGAAGACTGCCTTGTCCTGCCCAGCTACAGGGGAACTGACCAGCAGAGTAGAAAAGTGGACCCTCCTGCAGAGTAGCTGTGCGTTCTCAGCTTAGAGAGCTGTACCCTGTTTCTGCAGTACCCCCGGATCAGAAAACATGGGAGAGAGCTAGAAGGAGGTGAGTAGTGTAGAAGATGATTAGAGGCACCTCTTAGAAAAGCTGAGTGCAGGTCACAGGCACATCTTAGAGGTGATCGCAGATAGCACTTTCCATGTAAAGTAATCAAGAAGGAGCTGGTAGAGCTTACTGGAAACCAAGAAGCCATGGAAGTGTATTGGACTAGAAAGGATGATTGAAGAAAAGGTTTCAGCCAGAAAGGATGTCACTGGAGGGGACAAATCCTTTTATTCTAGTCTGGTTTTCCCCCCAGCTCAAAGTTTCTCTACTCAGTAATTCTAGCCTACATTCAAATAAAATTCAATTCTATATTTTACAATGTAGAGTGTTTGCATTAAAAGGAGGCAGGTTCATCTTGTAGCCTTGGTTAACCTCAGATCCAATGAGAAGTGTCTTCTGAACTGGGGTTGTTAGCGGAAGGATTTGAATAATGTTTTTCCATTATCTGAATCAAAGTAACTCTAAAGTCTGAACAGCCCAGACTGATACAAAAAGCCCTAGGTTGATGACTGAATCAACTTTGTGATTTTTATTAACTTCTGTGCCAATAAATCAAAAACTGAAAACATGTGCCAAAGCAAAAGTGGAGACTTTCTTTTCAAAGACAGATTTTAAAAGTTCATAATTAAAAGATAAGTTCTAGGCTCTTGTCAATAGTTCCAAAATTAAGTTTGTCATAACACTTTTACATAACACTAATGAAAAGCTATTTATTGTGTGGAAAATGTCATTTTATTTCTTACTCTCTTCTTTTGATCTAATGTTTCCTGATGTACTAAAGTCTTACTATTTAGGTCTGTGCAGTGACTATCCATGGGAAACCTCTAACTGTGTGATGAAGGGAGATGTGCAAAGACAGGGTAAGGTGCAGCACCTGCATAACTTGCACAACTGGTTGAGGGGTACGGTGGGCCCCAAATTTAAGCAGCACTTTCTACCTTTGATCTGGTATCACAGTGAAATGTTTATTGCTAATTTATGTATTAGTTACGTTGCACAGTTCTAGCTTGTTGTGAGGCCAAGAGCAGATAAGATTAAATGAGGGGATGGGGAGAGAGAAGAGGCTTGGAACAAAGGCATGGCTTCAGGGCAGGAGGAGGCTTTCCCTTGGACAGGCTGTGGTTGGTTGTGCCATTTTGTTCAAGTGAAACCAGCATCTGCTGTGTTCTGCCCTGGCTTACTAGGTGTTTAGAAAGGAAGAAAATGCAGTTGGGATACCTGGGTACATGGCACCTGAGTGCCACTTCTGGTTTCAGTGAACTTTTCGCCATTAATTCAGAGGGGAGCAATGTTGATTATAAGGACTGTGAATTCCTTCTTGCATTCCAGTGTAACTGGTGTGTTCATGATCAGAGGAACCCCCTGTACAAAGGCAGGTTAAGGGCCCACAGGCAGCAAAAAAAGACCTGAGCTCACCAGCAGAGCTGTTGGGTGGAAGATTGCACCTCTCAGTAGTCTGAATCCCTCTCACCAGCATACTTTTCAAGATAAACCTCAGCAGCTTATTGTTGATTTAAATATCATTTGAGGCCAAATACAAATTTTCAGCTAACTTACTGTTAACCATCCAGCTCTGCACAGAATTTTGTCTGTTGTAAGAAAACATGGGTAGGTAAGATAGTAATATTCAGTCTCTGTTAAGAACTCCACTAAGATCCACTTTAAACTTCTCAAATAACTTATCAGTTCCAGGAGGTAACATATCTTGCTATAAAAAATTCAGTGCTAGAAGTAGTCCCAAATGGAACAAAAAATGTTGGACAAAACTTTTTTTTTTAAATTTCATTAAGACATTTCTAAAAGCGCAAGTCACAAATCATCATCATACTTGAAACACACAAAAGTTGCCTTCAAACATAAACCATCTTTTAGCAGACCTTTATGAATACTTATGTTAACAATACTCTCTAATTTACTGACAGGAAAGTAATGCATCATCATCTTATTTATTTTCCAGTTGTCAGAGTACAGGCAGTGGTAAAATATTTAAATAAATTCTGAAACAAATCATTGTAGATAATACAGTATCTCAATGCATTCATGGTAGACGCACCTATATAACCCTGTTGCATTTCTATAAATACCATTTGGTATCAGAAACAAACTGAAATCCTGCTTTTGACTTACAGTTAAATTATTGCTCTGTAAGGAATTTTAAGCAATGAATTTTTTTTTCCTGTTTAAAGACTATGCATAAATTAGAACTGAAGTGACATGTAATTTAATTAAATTATTTCTCAAGGCTCAACAGCTGCCCCAGACCACAGGGTTATCAATTGATCAGAACGAGTAGCCCCATCATTAACCCTGGTCTGCTGCAATCTCCAGCACAGGCCTGACCCACCCTCTGCTGTAATTCCTTGTAAAACAAGAAGAAAAGAAATCATAGAAAGACAATAACCTCAAAAATATTTTACTTGCCAAACTTCTCTGTATTTCTCCAGCTACTGCCCCAATGAATGGAGAGCTGGAGCCTTCTGCTGGCAACTGCCTCCCAATGGGAGTGGTGTGGGCCAAGTGCTAAAGGCAGCTCCCCAGCGCAGGGGTGGTCCTGGCTGGGCCCCCACACAGCTGCCTTGACGTGCTCCCACCATGGCCCGCATGATGTAGGCACCCGTGGCTGTGCTGTCTTTGCAGCAGCCCTGGCCATCAGCAGCCAAGCCCTGGTCAGGGACACACACTCGGGGCCCTGGCACAACCAGCCAGAGTCCCAGCTGTCACTGCAGGGGCTTTGCTTTCATAAAGACTTGCTCAAAACCAGCTGAAGGCAGTGGATGCTGTCTATTGATCTGAATGAGTGTTGGTTTAGGCTAACAAGGTAACCCTGATACTTAGATTTGGTAATATGAGTGGTAGGAAGGAAACAATATTAAGAATAATGTCAATCTCTGGATTATTTTAGCTATGAAACATATAGATCTGATTAGTATTTTGCTGTTCCCTGCAAAGTAGCTCAAAAGCTGAGTCCTGCTGGAATGTGATCAGAGCGAAATACATTTCTGCCTGCTTCTGACTTGTTTACAGTATTTATGAAGCTGCCTATGTGATTTTATTTTAAATTCTTTTATTCATGAATAAGCAAACAACTCCTGTCAGAAAAAAATATTTTGGGTTCTGTTAGAAGCATTCTTGATTTGTAAAAATCCATGGTTCAGATAAATTGTGTTATTTTTTCAAAGCATACTCAAGTTATGCATAATGCTCTCCTTGTTGACTCCTAGGTGGTCATACAAGGTCATACAGATCAGGACTGCTTAGTTTAAATAGACCTCCAGAAGGACTTAGTCTGTTCTGCTTTTGCTTAGCAAAGAATATGCTTACACGTCAACCTCCTACTCCTTTCCTTGCTCAGTTATTTCATGTGCTTATTTGCTTTCTTTGAGTGAGTAGGGATATTCACAAAAGTAGTTGTTCCTGTCCCGAGGATGTGATGGCACACTGGATGACACTGCTTTCTCAGCAGGATTTTCACTGCAAGAACACATGAAGATTTTGTGCTTGCACATTCAGTTAAACTGGCACACCTCTGCATTTCCAAGCTGTGAGTGTATTGTAAGAGTTAAATTGCATTCAGTATATTTTCTCCAAGAAAAGTAACTCTATCCATTGTAACGATTCAGACTTAAGGGTGCTGATGTGTTGAGTCCTATTCTCCAACAGCAAAACACATACAAATAAAAAACATCACTAGTGGAACAGAGCTCTGGAACATACCATCCAGTTTCCGTCGATTTCTTGGGGAGTTGGATTATTTGCAGCTAGCCATTCGCAGGCTCCACAGAGCTCCTCACCTCCCTCTTTACTGGAAGAGGAATCATGTTGTTTCCCACCTCTTCTTGCCATAATCTTAGGACATGCTGGCTCTCAGTACTACAGAAAGGATGTCAAGGAGCAGTTGAGTAAGCCACAGCTTGACTGTCCTCCTGTGTCTTGGTTGAAATTGTTATTTACATACTTATTAAACTCTTAGGTAACTCCTTCAAACAGTTCTTTTGGGATTGCTGCAAAATTGTGATTTTAGAATGTAGCTTTTTGTATCTTCATCATACCTAGTATGAAGGAACTGTTATAGAAATACTACCACATGATACAGTGGAGATATATTTTATCATTGTACAGGAAAGTCACAGACAAAAATTGGACATTGATGAAAGTACCTTCTTGCTACTGTGTTCCTTTTATTTTATAAGTAGTTGAGGGAATATACTCTGATATATGGTGTGTTATTGAAACACCATGTTTATGTAAAGTAAAATAATAAAACATAATATATAAATTATATAATAATTTAAATTGACAAGACATCTGAAAGTTACCTGCTTAAAGCAGGGCTAACTTCAAAGCTTGATCAGGTTGCTTTGGGTCTAGTTCTGACAAGTTTTAAATACCTCCAAGGTCCCTGCCAATGTTCAACAGCCCTTACTATGAAAATTCTTTTTTGGTATATCTGATTGTACTTGTCTTTGCTGTGTCATGTCACCTTTTGCTAGTCTCTAAGAAGACCCACCATCTCCAGGTACTTTACATGCTCCAGCCTCCTTACTAACTGGCTCCAGTATGGCAATGTCTTTTTTTTTTCTGTACTGGGGGACACAAAACTGGAGGCAGTATTCCAGCTGAGCTCTCACAAGTGCTACATAAAAGGGAATACTCAATTTCCTTGACCTGCTGCTTGTGTTCCTGCTGTGTAGTTATCATCCATTGCCCCAAGGGTGCACTGCTGATTCATGTTCATCTTTTGTTCACTCCCTCCTCCCCCATCAGCAGCTTCTCTCCCTTCTTTGTAAGAAACAATAACCTAGGAGTGACCAGACTTATTATGCCTCTTATAATGGACCTGTCCATTGTCAGGATGGCTGTGATTTCTACAAAACTCATTTTCAGAGTGTGAAATCTGAGTATGCTGTTGGACTTGTTCAGATTATGTGCATAGCAGAAGAAAGAGGTAGAAATAAAATAGTACCTTTCATCCAAGACACACAGTTCTGTTTGAACACTCAAACAGTGTTCGAACAACAGAAGCGGCCACTATCTGCAGTTAGGTAAGTATTTAAAAGACTGAATGCTCCTTGTGTGAGCTATCCATGACCCTTATTTTCACTCACTTTTAAAAAAGAAAAAGCTCTAAACCTACGTCATGACCTCTGATAATTTTTTAAAAAGCTTATACAGGTAGTTTTACAACAGGCCATTAACAGCTAACTAGGATACTGATAAGCTGGCTGAAGCTGATTTTCTCATCTAGACATTTTCATCAAATGAAGGTGGTTAGACTACCAGGAAGATGTTTGTTTTCAGCGCCCCACTTCTTTTTTTCCTGCCCCGTGGGTGATTAGAATAGAGAGCTATCTTACCAGATGCGATATTTTAAGATAGAGGAACATTTAACTAGCAATACCTCTGTAGTTAAACAGAAGTGAAGTTATAGCCAGGCATATTCTTTACTCCCACAGATTCTATATTTTTCATTAGATTTATTCATAATTTTACCGTTGACAGAGAAATAACTTTAAACATTCCTCCTTGTATGAAACAAATGGTCTAATTCTGGCTTCTTGAGTAGACAGGCTTTGTTTATTAAGTTTTAGCCATAGTTATATAACACTTCTTATCACACATTTAGGAATTCAAAGGCAGGTTTCTAGCCTGAGAGTTTCTGATAACATCCTATTTCCTCCTGTGTTTTTTTCTACCTACAATTTTCAACTTTGTGGGACTATTAATTCTCTGCCAGTAATTTTAGCCAGTCTCTTCAGATAACAACAAAACCTAACTTTTGTGATAGATTATATTTTCAATATATAAAACCTCTATATTTTATAATCAATTTATTATTAAAATCTTTTTTTTCCCTAGGACTGGTATGCTAAAAAGTTATTCAGTGACAGCATAGAGCAATTAATATTTAGGGTTTTCCATGCAAGATTTTAAATAAGTATAAAAAAATCCAGGATTTTAGGTTTTGTATTCTTTCAGAAAAAGATGCTTTCCTCTCAAGCTTTGTATCCTTTCAGGGAAGGTTTGAAGGTTTGTATAAACTGTTACAGCAAAGTGTGCTTTCATGATTTGCAGTCACCTGCATTTTGAATTTGAGAAGAGTTGTGAATCCTTTGTACTTTGATCAAATCAGCGGTACGCATCTTTGCTGAGAAAGTCTCATAGGTTCATTTTCTAAGTCTACCTGACAGCAATGCCTTTTTGTTTGGTTGCAACAGCCCATTTCTACAGGGGCAACTTCTGCTATAGCCCAGATGACTTGTCACGTAAGTTTCCACATCTTCCTATTGCCTTGAAGTGGACACTTTTGCCTTGCCATCTACAGGCTCAGGCTTCTTAGCAGGCTTCGTGTAATGCCTGCTAAATATCCTTATGCAGCTAAAATCAGGTCTGTAACTTAAAGTCAATCAAATCTGTTAAAAGAAAAAGCAAGAGTGGTGCTTTCCTACTTGATCACCGATACAATACAAAGACTAAAGCTGGGTTGCCAAAGCTACAGAGCTGCTTTGTTCTTTGTGCAGATTGCAAGAGACTTGTCAAAGAGCTTTTAACTAACAGAGAATACAGTCCTAGCCCCCGGGTTGAAATACCTATACCAGTCCCATTCTGGAGCTCCTGGAGTACAAGGACTTATGGGAAAGACTGAATTGTCTCTTGATTCAGTGAAGTCTTGGGAGGGGAAAAGCACATAGTTTGCTACATAAATTGTAGGGTTTGGTGGGGAGCTTTGACAGCAAAGCTTTTTGTGTGTCCCTGATCACAAGGAGGATGTGAAAGTTTACAGGAAGCATCAGGAAGGGATGTTTACTGTCACACTTGATGAAGCTACATGTTCACAGAAAAAACATGCAGTTACAGGCATTACTAGTTGTGGCAATTACTCACTGGAAATGTGCCCCTTTTGTGCTTTTATCTTGGGTTTTGTGCTATATTTGTCATGTAATTTGAATTCATGAATTTCAGCATATGGGCTTTCTGATTTATTTATGTTGTTGATGATGGTGTGTGATTGCTTAACTTTATCTTACTTTTTTTATTCTTTCACATCATATCATGCCTGGAATTCTTGGCAAAATTTTAAATAGTGTATAATGAATTAGGCAAGATGTTTGGCTGTACCAAATGTTGCAGTATCTTTTGGGACTAAGAAATATTGCACGCATACAGAACTCAGGCTTTGGTTAAAAACTTGTGTGGGTGGCAGAACATACCTATCTGAAGTGGAAAGGCTGAGGACTTAAATAGTGGTGAAACTCATGCTTTCCAGAACTAGAGCAAGCTGTAGCTATCTATACCGCTACCTGTCTTCTGCAAGAGATAGTAAACTTCTTGGCCTTATTTCATGTTTTATAATTCACAGGGTTTTGTCCCATACAAGCTAATGGAACCTCCTGACCCAATAATAATATACGCTTCATAATATACACATTAAAACAGGCTAGGTAGCCTCTTGCAAACATAGCAAATGCAGACAGTGCCTTCAACCTAACAAAGGGGGTTAAAATAATTTAGAACATAAATAATAAGAAAAAACCTAAGAAAACATTATAAAAACACAAATTAAGAATCAGTTTTGCTGAAGCCCACTTAAACTGGCAGGAGTTTTTCAGTTAACATCACTGGGAAGAGGTTTGGATCCTGTGTAAACTCCTCTCTGTTCTCATTCTAGCACTACATCTAGAATCCTTCCAGCTTTGGAGATGGCAGCGCTGTGGACTTGAGCCTGGGAGGCAGGAGCCGAATCTCCAATTTAATCACAGTATTTTTGTCACTTCAATTCTCCAAATGGAAATAAGAAGTAGTTTTGCTAAATGGGGTGTACATTAGGAGAAAGAAGTCCATGAATGATTGTGAAGCAGCCTGATGCTGTGGCAATGATGGCCAGGTGCTTAGTGACATAGGGTGCTAACATACAGACGAACAGACAGCAGGAGATGTGATCTAGCCATAGGTAATTTATTTATTAAAACAGGAGAACTTGTAGACTGTGATATCATTTCTGCAGTTTATTCAGAGCTGCTTACATTGCTAGGTTAAATAGTCTGTGTGTGCAGAAGGGAACACCCCTGAGGAAGATCCGTAGCTTCCTTTACGTTCTATCTACTACTGAGCACACCTTGGCACATCATCAATGGCCTTCCTTCACTACAGGATCCTAACAATTAAAACTTCCTTATTTACACAAGGCTTCTTAAGAAATATTGTATAAAAATTTAGTGATGAACATCAGAAAATGTTTTACGTAGGCATCTGAAAGATTTTGGGGGTTTGTTTTTAATCAGTCTAAGTGAGCAGTTAGATATCAGTCACAAAGTGAAAATAATCTTTTGTCATATGTGATACTTCTAAGATTTCAGATTACTGACTAATTATCACTAACTAAGATGTGAACAGAGTATCTGGATGCTTGTTTCCGTGCCTGGACACTCCAAAAGGTGCAACTGATGTGTATTTTTTCTGCATTATTTTAATTTCTATTTTATTTCTGTAATCTGACAATCAACAAATCTAAAAAATACTGGTCCTAGGAGTGGGGAAACTCCAGAATCATACTTTTTGCTGTTTGTTAGTGAATATGAAAATTCTTCCAGTGCTGTGTTTCTTTTTTCATCTTTTATTGGAGATTTATTTTTCAGACCACCATGTAATTGATTTCAGGTGTGGGTAAAATGTTGTCAAATATATGGGTGTGCTTTTTCTCTTTTTTTACTGCAAGCATTATCTTCTTAATAGTAGACCTTCATGGTAACCCAAATGACATTCAGAAATGCTACTCATGCTCATGCATGATGAAGATGGCATGTGGAGGAGTAGAGGGGATGATCTGAATGATTTGAAGGGGCTAGTATGTAGCTACATCAAAATTTATAATTGTATCTAACAGAGCTTGCTGGGAGTGTGTTGTAGAGAAGCAAATGCCATAAAAACTAATGCTAAACAGCCAGGCCAGGAGGCTTATAAGCCACTGTAGTTCTTCTAAAATATAATGAATTAAAACCACTTCCATCACCTCTAAGGTAAATGCTATCATTTAGTGTCCTTAACTGTAGTAAGAAGGTAATAAAAAACTCTGTTTGTTATAACTTCATTGCATTTTATTAGAAGACACACCTTGAGACAGATTTGTGGTATGCTTCTACCAGTACCTGGGATTACTCAGCAGCAATCCTTCAATCTGATTCATTGGTTAGACTGGTAGACCTGGAAAAAGTTTTAGCCATAAACATGATGGGGCTGAAGAGTTTTGAATGTTAGAATAAGAAATTCCTTGCTCATACTTTCATACTTGCAATACATCTTTTCAACTTTCATACTTCATGATCTGCAACTCATGCAGCCAGCTCTTTTGTGCAATATTCAAGGCCAGTAGTTTAACACACACAGTGCCCCAGCACCCAGGCCCTTATACGTGTAATTTGGGCTATTATAAGAAAGTGAATTACCAGCTGTAGCAGGTAAGATTGATCAGAGTGCAGACTGGCAAACATGGAGTACCTAAGAAGCACAAAGAACACTTGAAAAGGCACTGCCAAAGTGACACTGCATTGGCAGCATTACCACACAACCTAACAGCTTGCTTTCATTGTGGGAGGTTTTTATCCTGTCTTTCTGGCCTTGTGATAAACTTAGAGTATCCTAAGGAACCAATCAGTTACGGAGCTACAAAAGCATCTGTATCCTCTCTGACATAAGTGTCCACCAGCTTTCTGGAGATGTGGATATAAATGCGGTGACCAAATCACTTGACAGGTTTATGAAATAAGGCAACCTCAGTAGCACATTTCCTCAGTACCATCCTTAGACATGTTTTGAAATTTCCTTATTAATATTGCAGGTACAAAAAAATAGCTTATGTTCCTGTACTTGATCCGTTGTGCAGAAAGGAAAAAAAGATGCATCAGGCAAGTGGTTTGAAGGTGCACAAAGATAGTTATTAAAGTAGGTTGCTGTTTGTGTGATGTGAATGTGTACATAGGAAAAAAATGTGTATGAACAGCATACTACTAGTAGCTTGGGATGAAGATGTTAAAAATAAAGTGGGAATTTGAAAGGGCATGTCTGCTTGCTGCTGAAGCTGCAACCAAAGGTTTGTCAGAAAGCCATTAAGGACTGCACAGTGATTCTGCACTATAGGATGTAGCTGTCTAACAGCGTATTTGTCTGGGAGCCTATGTATATACTTGTCACTGGCTGAGACAATATTACTGAGAGAGTATTTTTCTTGTTCTTCTGTAGATATTTGTTGTTAATATCCTCTCACGTGTATACTAGATAATCTCTTGTGATGGTCCCCTTTCTCATGAGGACCAGAGCCTGCTGAAGATCAGAGCAGATCCCTGTAAGTGGGATACTCCAGCAAAGGATCTGGCCCCAGGATTGGCAGTGCCAACGTTACCCAGAGGAGTGGGACTGACACTGTGCAGTTCTCCACAGCAAGCTTCTGTCACTTGTGCCAACTTGTTTACTGGCAATGACCACACCCCAGAACATAAAAAAGGTTTCCTAACACTAATATGGAGGGAATTGGTTTGGGAGCACAAATACTTGCAACCCTTTATATTTTATTCCTAGAATATGCTATTCTTCCTGCTTTGTATTTTAGTTGCACGCAAGAAGAGTGCAAAATTCTTACTACTCTTTTTTATGCAGCATCTCTTCAACTATTTTTTTCCTTGCGTAATTTAAATTAAGAGAGACCCCAATTAAAACTATGGGGTTTGAGTGAGTTTGTTTTTTCTTCACTGCCTTTTTTAGGGACCTAACCCATTCCTACATGTGCAGTAAAACTTTATCTGTTTCCAATGAGCAGGTCTGCATATTAAAAATAGTAATAGTTTGCACTTGCTTAGCTGCTTTAATATTTACTTTACAGGTACCAGTTAATTAAGTTCTGTAGAACTGCTGCTACAGCATAGGCAGGGATGGGTAAATTGATAAACAGAGTTGAAACGTGGTTTCCCTAAATTCATAATGGGATGAACTCAGCTCTGTGATGTTTTGTTTAGCCTCTTTATTGAGGTTTTTGCAGTGTAAAATTCTCCTGTTTGGTGCTCTATTTTTCAAGCACATATTAGAGAGCACTGCAATGCACATTATAAAGGTGATCATTGCCTTTGTGAGAGACTCAGTTATAGCCACAATATTTCCCTTACCTCTCCTTAATTGGTCCCTTTGACTTTCTAAGTTTAGCTTCATGTTTCTTCTATGCACTCAGTACTATAAATATCCTTACTGCCAAATTGCTCTTTTTTCTAAAATCACATCTAGATCTTTTTTCTCAGCATTATCAATGTTATATATATATGGTATCATCCTTGCCAAATTTCTATGCTATATTTGCTCTCAATTAATTATTAAAGCTACATCTCATTATGACTTGTCTGTTTACGGTGCAAGAAAGTCACCCATAAAAAAATGTGGAGTGTGTTGTGTGCATATATATGGACACATGCATACATTTACACATCTTAAGTGTGTAAGAAGCCATAAAAATAATATCTGCTGAATTCTGGGTCCTTAGACCAATTCATAATTTCTCTACATTTCTCAGTATCGTTAATTTAACTGAAGGAAGTTATGATGAAGGTAAGTGTAGATTTTCTTCCTTAGAATTCTTCTTTAACATACTATTTTTAAATTATTTCTCAGCAATGTGAAAAACAAAACCCTTGCACCAAACAGAGAAGTGCCAAAAATCCAAGTTCACTTCTAGTTTATGAAATGTGCTTCAACAGAACAATAGCTTTAGGACTAATGACTGTGATCTTGATCTATTCTTGACCTGTTAATAAAATGTAAAAACACCACAATGCTCTTTGGGGGTGTGTTTAACTTACTATGTAATTTTCAGTGAAAATTAAAGGCAACAAAGGCATATAAATGTTTTAGGTCAGTGAATTAAGGTCAATTTGTGCTTTGCATTGGTTGTATATCTGTATTTTCGGAGGAGTCAGAAGAGAAAGGGTCATGTTCACTGTGTGATCAAACTGAAGCACAATTACCATCCCCATTCTCATTGCAAAGTTTATAATTCATGCTTGATTTAAATTAAAGTTTGCTTAAAAACAAAATTAAAAAATATTCTAATTTGTCACTTAAAACCCCTGCCTTTCTAATGTTCTCCATTAGACATCATGGGCATAATTTTAATCTCCAAATTGGGAATAGTTTTGAAGATAAATTTTGTCAGTCGTCAGCAGGTATAGATTTGCATTAGGACAATAATATATCCTGGAACTTCCAAGAAAATTCAATTTTGGATTCAATTTCTGTTTCAGAGACTAGTATTAATCAATTCTACCATATTCAAAATTGGGGCTAAAAAAAAGGCCAGAAAACAAAAATGACAATTGTAGCAATTCCTGAAACAAGCTTACCTACCAAGTTCACCATGAACTTTGAGACTTATTTATTTCAAATATGTTTTTAATACTTTAAAACTTTAAAATGTGGAGATAGTTTCAAAGTTTGCTCTCTGAGAGGCCTCAGGACATGTAAGTTGTTTCATTCTACTACTCATTTCTACTCCATAACAAGCAGGACTAGCACTGCACATACTTAGGTGATCTCATTGATTCTAGTAAAACAGAATAGTGTTTGGAGAGTTTGGCTGCAAGTATTATTACACATTTTACTTTTATTTTCAAGTGACAGGCTGGCTTTCTGAAGCCAAATCTGCTGAAACAAATAATATTACTGAAGCTCATGAATGGAGAGAATAAGTGAACTGTGCAGGCAATGGATTTAACTGCTACTGAAAGGCTTGGCAAATACACAATAGAAGTTTGTTTATAAGGTAAGTAAAACATCAATATAATACAATCTTAAACAACAACGAAATAATTGACCTTTTGTTAAAAATTTTTGTCAGGTCTGTTCAGATCCATAAAGTTTAGATCCAATGGAACTGGGGCCAGCCTCAGATATAAACCAGAATGGAAAAGGAATCGTGGGATATTTCAAGTTGCAATCTTTGATTCATATTGGATCTAAAACTGGATGGATTTATGGTTTTTAATTAAATGAAAATAATTTCAATCCTTCACTATGGCTGAATTTTTAGCTCCTTTTGGGAGACAACAACCTACCTTTCTGTCTTCATGACAGTGTTTACTTCAATGGGACTCTGCTTCAACCTAAAAGGCATAGTCGTGATACAAATTTCTGTGGTGTTTTTGGTGAAGAATATTTATAATGCATGTGTTCAGAACTGCTAAGTGTTTAAACAACTAAATTAATAACAACACTCTTTTACCCCCCACAGGACATACCAAAAAATCCAAATACCAAAATACCAAAAAATACCAAATACCAAAAAAAGGAAATACCAAAACATTTGCATGAATATTTCCTGATTAAACAAGGGCAGTTAGTCCTCTGATTAATTCATATTGAAAAAAATAGCTGACTGAATATTTAAAAGCAGAGATATACAAATACAGCTACTCTGAAAGACAGCTTCCTCATACTTGCTAAACTTCATGCTCTTTTTCTTCTTTCTTTAATTTTTTTTTTCTTTTTTTAACTTTTAGGAGCACTCTAGCCACATCAGTGACAAAACAGACATCAGGCAACTAGCAGCTATCCATTAGAGTCACATCTGGTAGGTTTGACTGACACTCAGTAGAACTGATTAATCACAGAATAACATGCCAGAAATGTAACAGGAGAAGTCACTTCTGCCTGATACCAATCACTCACTCACTCTCTGCAAGTACAAATGCACATTCACAGTGGAATGAGTTTGACCCACACTCTCATCAGAATAATAGTGAGAAACTATTGCCAGACTTCTAGATGGGAAAAATAAAGTACAAGCCAAATGCCAGAAAGCAAACTCACAGATGGGAATACATGTTGTTAAATGGCACCATGGCATATGACCGCAAGAATCAGACAGTTCTCCATATTGTAGAAGATGAGTTCAATATGATGATTGCCAGTACTTGAAACATAGAACTGAAATATGTAACAAACACTACAGCAAAATCCTGATGCAGTATTTTGACAGCTCAATGCTTCAGAGATCCCTTTTTCATCAATGCAAGAGATAAAATAGTCTAATGCTTAGAGACAAAAAGCAAGGGTCATAGAAAGTGAGAGCTGCTTTTTGGCCTAGATTAAGTAAGGCAGTTAAGCATGTCCTAGAGTCTGCTACTGACATTTTTGTTGACTCTGTATATATTTAAGTTCCATTACATGGAACATGCTTATGTGCTCTGAATCAGTGTCTTTAGCCTTGTGATTTCAGTATTTCAGTTCTCAAATTACCTAATATAATGCAGGCCACATTCCATCTTGCTAGCCAGGCATACTCAAGGGAAATAGAAAAATAACTTTCTTAATCCTGCAACTTGAGGCATCTCTGAATTTGGTTGCAGTTTCTTTGCATTGTGTGTTGATGGGTCCTGGACACCATGGTGTGATTTGGGATAATCTGAGTACGTTATAAGGATTTGGGAGAACAAATGCAGTTTTACAAACCCCTTACAAGATGCAACATTAAATATAAAATTATTCTCTGTCTCCACTTTATGTAGTCTCTTCCATACCCCCTCCAGTGCAGGCCCTGGCAGGACAGAGTGCAAAATATAACAAACATTTGAAAAGCATTTGTCAGAGAGAATGTACAAAGAAAATTATTTGCTTGACCACCTTCTGGATTCCACAAAATTGACCTTTATAATTAAATCCTTTGATTCTCTACTGCCCTTGACTGTATTTTTTTCAGATTTTTGTGCACCAGAAAGGAAGATTTTCTAGCTTGTAGTTTTCAAAACAGCCATATACCCCAGCTATATTTTAACACATACATTGTACAGTTACTCTTACAAACTTTTCTATTGCAGCCTGTTTAAGCTATTGCAGCAAAAAAAATGCTATGCTGCTACCACCAGATCTGCCTCTGTATTTGCTAGACTGGTGTAAATCAGGACCAACTGAAAGCAGGGATGGTTTGAATGGGAATAACAAGTGAGAACAGAGCAGGTTGTTACATTGGAAAGAATCAGTCTATCCACAAAAGAAAATACCCATTACATATAATTATTTCCTGAAACAAAAGATTGATTTAGTATCTAAGTGTAGAGCTTGCATAGTATTTCACAAGAAATGACTGTGCAATAATCTTTTTTAAAGAAGATAGCTTTCTGAAAGCAAGCCATATGCATAATGCCCCCTAATAAGAGATGAATCTGATTGAAAATAACTGTGCAGATAATCTCATTCCATTTTTAAAAGCACTAAGCTCTGTGTGATTGGCACAATTGCATTAATAATTTATAGCCATTGGGAATTGTTGGTTTCTGCCTTTTTTGGGAGTGTGAATCAGGAATGATTGCTCATTTTAACAATATTGAAAAAGATTGGAGAAGTAAAGCTGAAGGGAGGAAATGTGCTGACAGAATGTGCAATAATTGTGTTGGCCAGCCTGGCTGCTGGAGCTGGCCATCAAGTATGTTTTTTCTACTCAACTAGCGAGAATCCTTATATGAGGAAAACATCATCTCTGGAAACAGTCCCCAGTGGCTGCTCTGTTTGAGAATGTGAAAACTCCCTCTTTTGTTTATATTTTAGATGTGGTATAAAATAAATTCCAAAATGTGCAACTAGGCTTTGTTTTGTTTGTTGCAATGTCACAAAGTTTTAACGCCTAAGCTGTCACTGCTGTTCCTGACAGAGCAAAGTAGGACAATCAAAAATGATACATGAAAGGAGCTCTCCATGTTTGACTTCATTGTTTTTAGCATGCAATGGTATATATTTCTTTATTGAACTTGTTTCTTTGTGGACTGAATGAGCATGTTTTGCAGAAGGATCAGACCTTTAATATGAGATCAATCACTTTTCTTACCATTTGAGACATATGCTCAATGCACCTCTGCAATTTTTGAAGTGTACGTATCTCCTGTACTATATTGTACGCTATTAAGCTGTCTTCTTTCATGCTAAAATGCAAATCATGCATTGGAAAATTCATCTTTCCATCCATACAGACACAAAACAAAAATACCCAGACTTTGAGAGGAACAGTTGGTGGCTTCTGAGCTATACAAACAAATTTGATCAATGCTCATAAACCTTTGCAAACATATAGCATTGTCAGCAGAAGAATCAATTTGAATTAGTCACAGGTTTCACATGTGTCCATTTATTTAACAAAAATATATTAGTAGCATTTACTGTGCCTCTTCCAAACTACAGTTTTTGACAGCCCAACTCTGTGTCCATTCACTAATGAAAATATTGTCTCTAAGCAAGAAGTTCTGTTTAATATATTTGGTTCAAATTTCTAAGGAAAAAAACAGAACGTTTGCTTCTGAATTCAGGTGCTGTAGGAATGCTCTTGAGAAAGAACTACAATCAGCATATCACTAGGAATAATACTTAGAAGAGTCCCTCACAAACCATTGTTTATGATTTTCATCTTGCTTGTTTTTCCTTGCAGCTGTCTGGGCTGCCTTCTTCATTTCTGTTTCCCATCTTTCAATGGATATGAAACAACTGATCCTTGGGACAGATTTTCCCCAGCAGTAGAAAACAACTGTGAAAGTCCCAACCTCAGCTCTATTTTCTCTTAACAAAACATTAACACTGAAAGGTACAGATTAAGGCTGTCTCATCTCTAGCTTCCTCAGCCCTGTTGCAGTTCCTTCCAGTCCCATCAGCTTTCAGTAGCTGCCACTTACACAGTTCCCAGAGGCTCTGAATGCCCTTCCTGGCAGGGATGCCCAGGCTGGGATGTGTTGAGAGGCAAGTCTCCTCCTTGGTGGTATCTGACTTCAGGTCACAGAAGTACATGGTTAAGCCTCATAGTGAGTCTTCTCAGCTCGGCAAAAGCTAGTGCACAACCCTTTTGATTTTCATCATTTCTGTGTTTCCTGGTGTAGGGGCTGCCGGATAAGGAGACCAACGAAACAGCCCCCTGTCCCTCAGCCCTGCCTTGGCTCTTCAGCTCAAGGGTGGCCTATTCCCATGCATCTCACAGATAACCTGCCTCCCCTGGGGAACCTTGCTTTCTTATGTTTCCCTCCTTTTTTAAGCTCAGAATGTGCTTTCCTCACCCCCAGCCTTTTAGGGCATCCTGGGGTACACTTGTGATTTTTACAACAGGAATGTTACGTAAAAGCTCCAGCAAATCAAGAGGGTGGTACAATTTACATGACTTCAGGGTTGCGAAATCCTGATGGGATCCTTTCAGCCAGCCTCTCTCCAGCTGGCTGTAAGCACTTCTGAAGATAAATGCTACAATTTTCAAAGGAGCTTAAGGAAGTAGGTGCCTGATCTCCTTGGATTCCTTAGAAAATCCCCTTTTTTTTTTAAGCTTTTGTAGCATTAAAATATAATGTGTTCTTCCTTTTTTTCAGAGAAAGGGAAGACTTTGTTTACTGAAAATAAACTTCAAAAGCACATAGTGTTTTAAGTTTTTTTTTCTTCTTAATAGCTATGCATTTTGCAGATCTGTATTAAGAATAACTATTGATTTGAAGAAGCATGCATGGAGGCACTCAATAGATAGATTGAACAGAATCCTATTACATTCATCTGGTTGCAGGAGTTATTGTAATTTTATTTTTGGGGAAGGTATAAGGCTTTTATATGCATCTGTGTATATCTGAGTGTAAAACAACATTCAGTAATTAGATAAAGTCAGCAATAATAAGAAACTGGAGCTTCCTTTTAATAATTTCTTGAGCTTTTTTTGGTGTGATTTTTCTGTGAGAGGCTTAGGAAGATCTGAACCATTAAAGCTCAGCAAAATACAGACCTATGCCATATAAAAAATAATAAAAGAAAAGATAAATCCATAATATATACTTCTAAACAAATTACTATGCAGAACCGTCATTCTTGCTACAGGGTAACTGATGATGATGTGATAAAGCTTAATTCCCACTGGATCTTTTAGACTTTCTACTCCGTGGGTTAGGGAATTCTTCCTAGCAGCAATGGCTATTTCTGCTACTTGTTTTTCCAAGAATGTCTCATCTATGATCTGCTCTCTGGTCTCACTTCACTGTTATATGTTTATTAGTACATTTTACTAGTCATTTTCAAAACAAAAGCCAAAAATCACTGCAACAAACCCCAGAAGTATCTGCAGAAAATGAGTGAGCAGGCTTATAATTACTGATGTTGAATGCTACCCCATTTTCAGATTAGTTATGTTGAATAAATCTCAACATGAAGGGATAAGATACTAGTGTTCTGAAGTCAGAGTCTGATCTGTAATGATCAATTATAGTCTAGTAACCATTTGTAGATTTTTTTTTCCTGAGTGACGTGTCAGGAAAAAAATGTACAGTGTAAAAAGTAAAAAGATACCATATACTTATGAAAAGTCTGCCACAATTTTAGAATTCTTCAGCTATTCTCTTTTTTTACCTCCCAGCATCCAGTGGTTTAATTCAAATCCAGGAAAGCACAATGGCTTTTGCTACCGTGTTGGCTGCAATGTAAATTATTTAAAGACAAATGTCAAGTTTTCCTGTAGACCAAGACGCTAAACAGCCTAGGTAAATGACAAGAATTTGTCCACAATGTAAACTGAATACAACATTTATAAACCGTAATATATTTTGTACTGCATTTTAATTTGTTTTGGTGTAATTTTCATTTCTTTGCCCAGGCTATGTATTTCAGAAATCACCAAATTACTTAGTGTAGTTAGTGATGTGCATTTTATTATCCAGAAGTGAAAACCTGAAAGACAAGAACAATCAAAGAACAGCAAAACATATTTGTTTTAAGTGATAGACAAGGAGACCGATGATTCATAATAGGAACTGTAAGTGTTGATTTTCCAAATGAGATGGGAACAATTGATTATGCTTTTGAGTGCTTTTGAAACAAAAAGATGTAATGAGCATAAGCAAGTATCTAATTCTTGATGCTGGCTCTGAATAATTTCTCTGCTTTAAAGTGAAACAGGAATCATATATCACACACTGAGTTAACAAGCCTTTACTGTAGGTGTTTTCATTATTACTATTACATTATAGGCAGGCAATTATATGGAGTATAAAACCTTTTTTACACTTTACTGGTTACATTTTTAGTAACTGGTCATGAACAAATTAATCACCTCTTTGGAGAGTCTTCATTAAAAATGATATTTTTTAGTCTTTCTTTAAGGCTTTCTCAGTTTGTGTAAACAATGATTACAGCTCACAACCTGATACTCTGCTCGCATTGAGTAACACCTTCCCACAGTGATGCAGTGGGACTGTTTATGCTCTACAGTGGGAGTTAGCGTACACACTATGGGCTCTATACCAGCCTGAACTGCTTCAGTGATGTGAAAAATCAGTAGAAAGTACTTGGGGTCTTTAAATAAATTATTCCATCAACCCATCCTCTTACTTTCAAAAATTCAGAGCTTTATTTAAATCACTCTTGACTCTAAGGTTGTATCCAGACCATGTTAAAGGTCTGCCAGCTGTATTTCCTGTGCTTATCTTTTTTGAACCTACTTGTTCCTTTGCTTTCACAATTTCTTGGAGTCATGAGATCCACGATTTTATAATCTGTGTTTGAAGAATGAACTCGTTTTTTTGTTGAATATTATGCTTAATAATTTCAATGGATGTATCCTAGTTCTCATAGTACATGAAATGGAGAATTCTTGCTTTTCAAAGTGTTAAGGAGACATTAGATCTGACGTCTGAGGAACTGCTTCAAGGGCTGTAATTTCTCTTCTATGCAAACAGGCTTCGCGGGTTCAAGGAAAACCCCGGTGTCTGGAACTCCAAGCATCTTCAGTGGTCTATCACATCTTTGCAAAGTATTTGCTGAAGCTCATCAAAACTTTTTTTTAAAAAAAGTGTATTACAAAATGGTATCCAGATGAGATTATTTAGCATTACAAGTCCTTATGCAGCTTTTAGGAGAATCACTTACTTGCTAAATAGAGTGCAACAGCTCCTTGGGAGCCATTCCAGTCTATCAGGTAAATCTGTAATTAGTATCCAGTTGATCTGAAGCATGGTGCTGTCATTATATTGATATAGACATACACATTAGAAAACATTACTGCTTGGGCACAGCAGGCAATTCACAGACTAATAACTCAGCCATTTTACTTTTTTAAAGCCTAGTAATTTTTTTCAATGTTAAAATACAAAATCACAATTGCAACAACATTTTTAATTTTCAGTTAAGCATAAAACAGTTGAGACATCTGTAATTTTTTTCTGTGATTTCTATGTTTTTCAAATAGTCTGTTAGATTTTTTTTAAAAGAACTGAGAGGCTTTTTGTTTGTTCTTTGTTTTTTAAGCAAATAGGTTGTGTAGTGACATTAAACTGTTAGCAACGGAAAAGAAAAGAGGAAAGATTGTAAGTTGGTTTTGTGAAAATAAATTAAAAAGGAAAAAAAAGACGTTTGGATTTAGTGCAGCCAAGTGGAATCCCCTTTCATTTTGTTTGAATTTCAAAGTTTAGTTCTTGGCATGACAGAGGTTCATGCCCTTTTGCAGCAAGTGGAGGTCCCATATTTTGGCATAAAGGTTTAAAATATGTAGCCATGACTAAAATAGAAGGAAATAAAATGATGTGTCAACTTGTATCTGCTATACTTCCATCTTATTCAATAAAATTTAGAATAATTACACTGAGGTGGATTTGACAGTATAAATTAAATTCAGGCATGAGAATGCTGTGAAGTTTCTATGGACAGGAGCAGATGCACAAACTTTGGATAACCTTGCCACCAATTATATTGCATTTGCAAGTCATTCAATCTTCTTTTGAATAGTCACTTAAGCCTTCATTATTAACCAAGCATTACTTTTTCTTTCTCATACATTGACTATTGGTTTGGGAAATGAAAAGCAAAGCTCAGAGGTCTGATAGTGTGTTGTGGGATGAAATGAATACTGTCTGCAGACTCAAATACAAGAAAACAGGTGTCTCGTCATTTTTTCCACTGCCTCAATATACCACAGCTAGTGTAAGCATAAACCAGATTTCTTAATGGGCCGACATGAATAATAAACTATTCTCATTCGTGTGACATGTTTGAAAGGAACAATGTGAATGAAGAGTGAATACTACATAGAGTTTTTCAGTCTGATACATTTTCAAACAGAACTACAAAAGCTGTGAATGATTACGGACATTCAGGCTTGATTGTTTTTGCTTTAAAATCACATCTAATGGGAAAAAATTGTCTTAAAAATAAGCCAAATGAGGCATGTTAGAATACCTGGCATAAGTAAAATCAGAAATGCGAGTGCTTATTGAACAAGACATCAAGGCCAGTCGTGTGACTAATGCAATAGACTGGGCCTGAGGAAAACCTGATACATAATTATTTTTCAGTTTATTTGTAGGGTGGAGAATAATATCGGCAAGAAAATAACTTTTTCTTACAATTGTGAAATATTTGGAAACAAATGGAAACAATTTCGGGTCAGCCAAGTACCGGCTGACCTACACATAGTCTTTTCAGTATAAAAATAAAATTCAAACTGAAGTATTCACTCAGCTCTGAAATTGAGGGCATCTTCTTCATTCAGTCTCTAGCTTTTTCACCAGTCCCTTATATGGTTGGGGGAAATATGTGTAACCTTCTCTTGTCCTTGTCCCACATCTGTAACAGGTATTTAAAAAAGAAAAAGGGAAAAAAAGCCTTCTATAAGAGGGCAGAGGCTCTTCCTTATGCAGTATGTGTACATCAACTAGCATAGGTGGGCTTTGCCCTTCTTGGGACCTTGGGCTCTACCTTTATAAAACTGCAGTGTGATTAGGATTCTTTTCAAGCTATTAGTCTTGGCACTGAACAGGGTCAGTGAAGATAAGATCTTTGAGAAACAGAAATCTCATTCCAACATCATGAAATGCTTTACTAGCAAATCCTTTGGATTAATTCATCACCCACAGTCCATGCAGGTGGATGTTTATTCAAAAACTTCAGTTTTCATCATAGATTTAACTTTGTCCTAAAGGAAATTCTGACAGAAATAAACTTTGTTAAACTGAACTGAGCACAAATACAGAGTGTAATTACAGTGAGCAAATAATGGAAGAAATAAAAAACTGGAGATCAGAATATTCAAAAGATTCACAGAGAATAAAAAATACATTCAATTTTGTAAACATATTGGCTGGTAACTCTGGGATTAAGACCTCATCCAATAGTTTCGGAGCACGTTTAAGATGGGAACTTCACATTATTTGCATCTCTCAGCTTCTATTGACAGGCTGTCTGTAGAACACCTCCTGTTTTCATTTTAGAATACTGCAGATGATAAAAATAATGTTCCAAATCCAGTAAGGACTTAGAATTTATATCAGTGATATTAACAATTTAGTAAGCAATCTTGGACTGCAGTACTGTCCTTTAACAACCACAGTCAGACTGATGGTCTAATGCATCACACTGTTTTGTCACTATAAAAAATAAAGTATGACAATCATAAAGTACATGAAAGGTGAAAACAGTTTAGTGAGAGGCTGATCTGTAATTACTGCTCCAACTCCACTGAGATTTCCAAACGTTCTGTTGTTTCTATTAACCTCTCTCCTTCTGCCTGACTCCAAATCATCTCCCTCAACCACTTACACCAGAAGGTAAATTGGAGATGATTTTGCATGTTCATGTGCTGATACTTTATCAGGATTTTGAGGTAATTTTATTGATATAATAGCATTTATATTATCTGGGTACTGAAGTTTTATGGCAACTTCAAATAAACTTCTGATATTTTTTCCACAGGCACAATAACAGAAGCAAATATTAGCATATTATGAAACTGTTACATACAACAGTATATTTTGTAGCCTACCTCAGGCCACCTAGGTTTCCAGCAAAGTAAAGTCCCAGAAAGAAGAAAAGCTACAGAGCACCCACGAAGATTAAATATCACAATAGTAACTTAAGGAAGTTGAATTTTGACTCAAAAAAGCTCCAGCTTCCAGCTGAAGAAAATCTTTAAGTATCACTCTTCATATGCATTTTCTTATCTCAAAGATCTCTCTAATGTTCTGGTCTGAAAATCTTGTGCATTTGCCATCACTCTTTTGCACATTACTTTATTGTTCACTGTGTGAAAAATAGGTTTTGTACTTTTATATCTTCTCATGAAGTAAGGATTTTTAAGACAACTGTCACTTTAGCGCCTTGGCAATAAATAGAAGCCTCAGTTCAGGATAAAAAGGAAGTATTGCTACACCATTTTCAACTATATAATATATTACAAGATTTTATATATTCTTGAGTTTCACTTTTCACACTTGCATATCTGTGAGGAACAGGCAGGACATCCAGGTGTAATATAAGGAATCTTTCCTTTCTATTAATCAGGAAGCAAATTTGCTCATCTTAAAATAACTACAAGATAGCAATTTTGAAGAAATGTGTTTTTCTTTCAGCTAAATTTTTGTGTCACTGTTTTTGCTTTTCGTTTTCTTCTGCCTAGCTATTGTGAATTTCAGGGGGGTTGGTCAATTTTCTGTTGAAGGAGAAACAAATGACATGAAGTCTGTATGTTTCCTTAGTTTGAATTCTTTCCGTTTTGGTGTGCACATGCAGAAGTACTTATATATAGCCTGCAGTCAATCTTCGTTTTAAATATACCAGCCTAGACATCAGCAGTCCTTTTCTAGAAGTCCTTTTCTACGGCACAGGCCGTAAGAGCTTGCTATAGTTACACAGAGATTCATACTTGCCTATTGTAAGGGCATCACAAAATTATCAATGCATCTTTTTTCAAAGTTAAGCTACAGCTTTATCAGGTGATCATTAATACCTTTTCTCAGTGCTATAGATTCACCCGGATCAACAATCATGGTCCAGATCAGGTGTACAAATCAGCCAGAGTATGCAGTATGAACTTTGCACTTTCTTTATTTCACCCTCAGGACAGATGATACTCTCCTGTTAGTGTTCCACATGATAATACATTATTTGTGTTGAAGGGTTTTGTTTTGATTATATAAATGCTTGATGCTGTGATTGTACCTATGAAAGCCCCAGCAACTGGGTAAAATATGCCCTGGACTAAGTTGGTCACCCTGCCCTTATGCCTGTGTCTTATGGAACAGGATATATATGTTCTGTCAAGAGGACTTTAGCAGCCTACATTTCTGTCTCAAGGAACTGGATTTTTTGCCTCCATCACATTTATTATTTTCTGGAATGAAGATTATGGTGATTTGGACCCAGTCTCTTGGGGAAGGAGAGGGGAGAGGCTGGATTAGATCAAGAGGATGGCGGTCTTCAGCAAAGACTGGCCATGTAGGAGTAATAGAGGTGAATCACAGAACTAGGTGATAGGAGAGCAGGAATGGATATCACTGGGGTAATTAGCAAGGACTTCCTGGCTCATGGGAATTGTTTGTGAATATATTCTGGAATTCAGAACATTGAACAATTAGTGCTGGAAGCTGAAGGCATTACAAAACACTAGATTAACTGATCCAGGCTATGTTCATGTAATTGTTTTTCATGTTAGCTGCTAAAGCTACAGATGATTCCATGTTACAAAGACTCCTGAGAATTTGCAAGTGTGAAAAGCTACTTAGTAGGCTAATGAGGGAGGTTAGATTTTTATTTCCCAAAGCTAGATATGGGAGTATACTTCTGAACAGGGACTTAACTTAGTTTTATTTCAGAGAAGATCCTCTGAGGCAGTTTGAACCTTGTTGTTATCACTTGCACCTGATGTTTATTGAATAACTATCCTTTCATAATCTTCTTTTGAATTGTTACTGAAATATCTGTTCAAGTTTGTATTCTATGGATCTAATCAAGATTATATGTTGCAGTAGAATTAGAACAGGGATATATTTTTCCCCCTGTGACCAACATTTCTGTTTCTGTTTCTAGTTTTTATGCTTTTCTGTATAGGAACCCTGAATCTATGTTTAAATGTTATTTATTAGGCCCTTTCCTTTGAGAGCTGTTTCAGAGAACAAGTATGTGAACAGACTGGTAAAGAAATTTTCAACCTTTACTTTCAACTGATCAGGCTTGAAGTCATTACTACTTTTCATTTGGTCTTTTTCTCATTTCTTTAAAATCAATCTGTACTCCAAGAACAGTTTATAAACTGCATACAAACTAGGGCTGTCCTCTCAGCTCTGAACTAGAGTTATATTTGGTAAGCCTCACAAGCCCCTTCATATGTGTAACACAGAAGTTTTATAGAATTCTTGCTGTGGACATAGATTAGCTACTTTGCTGATAGGCTGCTTTAACATGTGGTAGAAACAGACAAAGGGAGAGGCTAGATTGCTAACATACCCCACCTTTAAAAGGGGAGTTATTTGCCTTCATTAACTTACTATGTTTTTTTTAAACATTATATACTGCTTTGAATATATTACTTATGTTAGACTTGGACTAGGATTATTTTTACATGCATCCCAGGACGTCTGGGAGATGTATTCATCCCAAAGCGGAAAAGATGATTATTTGATTTTTGAGATAGTTATGGAAAAGTACTGCTACTCTTACTCTGAACGCATATGAAATTCATCTTGTTTGAGGCCCTTTCTTAAAATACTACCTAGCCGCAGAACTGGCAAGAATTCCTTGTGACTTGCAGATACTGAGAGATAACTGGAAGTTAAATGCCTGGCTTACTCTAAATATAGCTGAATAATAAGAAAGTGAGGCAAACACATCTGGAGTACTGTGTCCTTTTTGATCCCCAGTTCAAGAAAGACGTTGATTTACTGGGGCCTGTCTGGCTGAGAACCATGAAGATGATTAGGGAGCTGAAGGACAATGTGCCCAGAGACATGTTTACATGTTTAGTCTTAGAAAGAGAAGGCCAAGGCTGGGGGGATCTAATTGCTGACTTCAATTACCTAATGGGAGGTTATAGAGAAGGCAGAGCCAGAGTATTCTAGAGGTACACAGCAAAAGGACTAAGGCCAACAGACACAAAAGATGCAGCAAGGACAATTCCAGCTAGACATAATGAAAAAGTTTTTTCATGGCAAGGGCAGTCCAACACTGGCACAGATTGCGCAGAGATATTGTGGAATCTCCATCCAGGGAGAAAACAAAAAAGGCCCGGAACAACTTGACGTAACTTTGAGGTTGACCTTACAGTGAATGGGGCTGGATAGGGTAACTTCCAGAGATCCCTTCCAATCTGAATTATTTTCTTGATTTCAACTGTCGGTTTCTTAGTAGGTGTATAAGGGATGTAAACTCAGAGCTTTGGAGGCTACCCAAGTGAGAAAGACAAAGTATACTGAGAGAAAAAAAAAAGACAAAACAAAAGAAAGACATCTGTTTACTCTTTGGAAAAAAATAACATATAGTAATTCTGTCTTGAGCTGTCAAATATTGTTTGTACATAATAAAGGTTCTTTAAAAGCTTCATACAAAGAAAGACAGCTGAAAGTATATTATTTTTGCCTTGATATGAGGCACCAACTGTTATAAAAGTTTTAATGTCCTTTAAATATTGTAGCATGTGGGAAAAAATCAGAACAAGCTAACAAAAAAAAATAAAAATGTGTTCCTCAAAACAAATTAACATTTTCAAATGCCTTAGCTTAGTGATTCCTATAGAGGCATGGATGATCATAAGATGTTGGCCCTAATTTTGTCTCTAGCTGTTTCTGTGATGGCCTAAGCTGTTCAGTGACAAGATCCTGAAGATCTATAAAAATATTTAGAAACAAGGAGTGCATTATAGAGCTACACGTGCTGCTAGGGCTATGTTTGAGGAGGAGGAAAAAGCTCCCCACAGAGACAGGAGATCTAAGGCACCTTGAGGAGAGGGGAGTGCAGAGGATAAGCACCGTATCAGAGAACGGCACATAGGCTGGAAGAAAAAGTACTTCTAGACATCGGAGTTTTTATGGAGTTGGGTCCTGGTTTCCTCACACACCAGTGTATAGGTACAAGAACACCAAAATAATGTGGTTACAGTGGTCTTTACATTGTTATTGTTGAATTAGCTGTTTGCAAACAGTCATAGAGGTTTGAAGATTTATAACCATCTGTCATGTAGCTGGACGTAATGAACTAACACATGATGTCAAACCTTTTTTGCCCACCTTATTCCTGATTTCTCAGGTTCTATATCTGGAAGTTAATAAGTGACGCAAATAACAGAAGTTTGATTGCTTACTACATCCCAACTTCTTTCACCCAGTCTGTACTGTTAACATGGTAAGTGCATAACCTGAACAGTTATGTTTTTGCAATCCTGCCAGTAAAATAGTTGCTGCTCTTTTTTTAGATCATTCCATGGCACAGATTCTATTGCAGGGTGCTGGATATTGCAGTAGAAGGCTCCAATAGTTTTCCAGGAAGAAAGGTATTTTCATCTGCCAATTATATACTGGGAAGGAAGGTACAGATATGCATTTGGAATGGTTTTTGCCAGAATTTTTATTGAAGTTCTGTAACATATGAAACTGTAAGGTTTCAGAGCTTCATATGATAAATGCCATTTAAATACAACACGGAAAACATTATGTTGATTACTTTTTTTTTATATCTGGTGAATATACATTCTAAACATAGATTTGGAAAGGAGGGCTTCCAGATAGACTTGTGTCAAAGGTAATAAATAAAAAAGCCAGCCAGGTGAATGGAATGATTTAGTAATTCTGAGTTGGAAAATCAAATAGCATGTAGTAATGACTTCTGCTGGAAATTGGGATGAAATATTGCAGTTTAGTTTTTTCATACTGAGTAGTAAAAACAAAGTTATAATAGGTGATCTCCCAGATTTGTTGGTTTTGTTCCTGAGTGCACAGAAGGAAGGTGAAATAGATTTTTCTTATAGTGCAAACGCACCATAAGAAGAAGAAAATCAGATTAAAAAATATATCAAATTTTCTTCTCTAGGGTTAAACTCTTTGAAGTGTCCTTCAAATACTTGTCCAACTTGTCCAATTTCATTGCTTCCCTGGTTGCTGCCTACGGCTTTTTCAATATATTCCTACTTATATGCAGGTCGTGTTTCACTCCTAATCTATGAGAGCTGGGGGACAGAGGTGATAGGAATAATGGTGTAAGTTGCACATCACATACTGTAGCTCTTTCATCTTGCATCTTCTTTCATCCTTCTTCAGTTTCAAGCCTCGTCACATAGGTTACAACATCCTGCAATAATAGGCTACACTTACCCAAGCTATAGAAATGTGTAAATTATGTCAACTTATACCTACCTGTCAAACTACTTTCCTAGGTGAAGGTTCCTTAAAAAGAGAATATACTGTGCCCCTCTTTTCTCTCCATCTGCTAGAAAAGCTCATTTCTTATATTCTGTGAGAAAAGGCTACTGACAGAATATATAGAACAATCTTATTACCTGCTTCTTGTTTCCCTGATCATTTTCTGAGGTGTCAAGATTTTTTTATACATTATTTAGATCTGAGGAGTTTACCTACTTTTGAACTCAAATCCACTTTTTAAGTCACACGTATGTACTGACTCAAGGTGTCCCATTTGCTGTGCTTCTGATCTTGGTCTCTGGTGTAACAACTGTAGTAGCAAGACATAAAAGAAAGTTTAAACTACAGCTTTCTTGAATGACTTGATGTTTTGAAGTATATGTTTATCTTTGTTTTGTCCTCAGCCTGTAGGGACTAGCAGACATTCTTGGGGAATTTTTTTCTTCTCTCTGTTATGTTCTCCAGAGGGTGGAAACAGAAAAAGAAATGACGTCACACACTTAAATATGTGTGAGTAATGGCACAAGGACTTGTTAAGTCAGATGTTTCTTCAAAACATAAAAAATTATAAAATTCTCAAAGGAAGCTTGAAACACTGTATTAAAGCACAGTCTCAGTGCTTCACATTTTTAATAGCAGCCCTTGACTTCCCTTTCTGAGACCATCATGGCAACATCACATAACAATGAAGAATAAAGCTTTGTTAAATTGATTATACAAAAATTGAATCGTCGTTTATTCCACCGATATTAAACATAGCATGGATGTCAAAACAGTGGACAATTTTATATGGACTGTTCTACAAGGCATAACTATTTGAATGGCAGCCTTAACTTTCACTACCCTTGATGAAACTAAGGGTTTGGAAGTGCATTTTGAATGAATGGTCAAAACAGTGTGCCTTCTGAACTATGGCTTTGGCTCCAGTAATCAGCAAAACTATGCTGAACTTTCTCTGAGCTTCTTGTAGAAATCCACACTTGGGCTGTGTTTGTAAACAAAGTGTTGAGGCCAGCAGCTCTTAGTGGCATAATCCATACACGTCTGTGACATGAGCACCAGGTCAAACATCACTTTTTTTCTAGGTCAGACTGTGCTAATGTGTAGTAACATGTTGCAGCATAATAGTGCCAACCCAGGCTAAAACTCACTCCACAGTCTGGAGCTGCTGCTGCACAAGATTATGCATTATGATAACTTTCTGTTACATGAGCATACACCAGTTCCAAGAATTAGCCGGAAAACAGCAGCAATCCAATGTTCTAATCTTCCTAGAAGCAAATGTGTGGCACCTCATAGCATTATGTTCAAAGTGTGTATGCTGGGCAGTATAGCAGATCAAACAGTAGAACTTTTTTTGATTATCTTGGTTATACTTCATACCACCATAGTTAGATTTTTGTAGGCATTTTGAAAATATAGTCTTGAAAGTCTTAATTATTTAAATTTAAAATATTAAATATCTAAGTATCGTTATTTCTAAAGATTTCATAATATTGATTTGCTGATGCTGCAGTTGCATTTCCATTTATGTAAAATAGTAGCAATGACAGGAAACAACAACAAAGAAAACTGAAGGGGTCAACTTCTGGCACCCTTAGGGACAATATATCTTTGTTTCCTGGTACAATATTAGGCAGCACAAGTAGGTCTTTCAAAATCTGTCCTATTGTAATGTCATTGTTACTGCAGCCACCTGTTATGAGTAATGTACACAGTGTCATGAGGGTCAGGTGAAAGCAAAAATCATAAAGTAATTCCACTGAGAAGAGAGAGAGCACATCTCCAGTGGCAGCTTCTCTGATTTCAGTGCAGGTTCTCATACTCTGGATAATAAACATAAGACAAGTTGGCTCCTTAAACACCAGTACGAAATGGTAGCAAAGGCATTATTCATCTGTAAGAGATTAATGAGAGGCCTTCATTTGCCAGCCCTCCTACAAGCACCTTATGCTTGCTGACATCTGATATTTCCCATGGTGGCTGGAGTTAACACATTTCCAAGGTAGTGCCACATTGGAACCTTTATCACCTCATCAGCAGCTCTGCTTGTGTTGGCTCTACACAAGGGATAGGTCTGAGGCCACCCCTTCTTGATCAGTGCCAGCCCAGGCCCACAGAGTGCAAATGAGGCTGCTAAGCTGCCAACTTGGTCTGATTTTTAATTTTTTCTCTGCTGTGCAATAATCAGAATGCCCGAAGGCAATTCCTGTTGTTGAGCCAGTCTGTTAGACAGGTGCATTACTTTCACTTTTGTGACTTTACAGGTCTGGAAAGCACATTGGACATATATGATGTCACATAAGAATTCTTTTATTTTGTATAAACATAAAACTTGAGAATATTGTCTAGAGAAGAAATGCCCTACTAAGGAGAAGAGAAAACCTTTCCGTTTGTAAAACTTACTGAATCTTATTTACAGTGAGTAGAGAAACAAATACTTCTTCCATGCAGGCAAGGTTCTTCCCTTTTCTTTATATTATTTCATACTGAAGTTAAAAGAAAAAGTAATCGGAATAACCTATTAGCAAAATAATTGTTGTAAGGCAGATTAGAGGTGATGCTTAGTAACAGATGATATATGGCACAACACATGGTGTAAGAAATAAGTCCCTTTTAAGATATCCACGGTAATTTGAGTGATAGGTTGAATGTAGAGCGCCCATACCAATTAAAGTTTTATGAAAGAAAATTTATTTGTTTTTCAAGTTACATATTCTAACTACTTTGATATTTGTTAGTCTGTGCTGAGGCAAAGAAACATGCCATGAATTAATGAGTGGTTTTATTAAAGTCATTTCAGATAAAGTATATTGATTTTCATCTGGGCTGATATTCTAACATTCTGTTCAGGATTTTATGATTTTGTTTTGTAGCTGCTTGCAAATATTTTTTGCCTTAGATGTAGATATATATAATAGCATTATCTGTAGTATAATAACATGTTCAATAGGGTATATACCTGTTAATTGCTTTAATTTGGGTCAGTGCATCAGAATGCACGATTTGTGTGTGATTAAAATTTTGTAACTTACAACACACACAAACGACCCCTCACCATGCACACCATGCCATTTGTTCTGAAGTACCTTTTTGCTAAACCATCTTGATGGATGGACAGATCATTACTTTACATCCTGTTCTCCTAAATATATCTGCATATATTTAGAAAGTTAGCATTGTATTGAAAGGACCTACATTCGCATTACTTATTCCCTACAAAGGGAAGACCTATATTTAAAACACCAAACTTTCTGGTTAGTGTAGTTAAGTGGCTGTGTTGCTAGCAGTTCTGGTAGAAGACAATCGCAGATGTGTTTTTGCCCGAGCAGTGCTCATTGCGTACCCATGTACTTTTGGATTCACTCCTATAGGGAGTTTACAATATAGAAACTTTCTTCTATTATTTCATGCTTGCTATTATCATGGGATACAAACAAGTGGCCTGAAGCTAATTTTAAGGAAGCATAAGCATATGCTGTTGTTCATTTTCATGAACAACATGAAAATTCCAAATTCCAATTTCTTTGGAATTGTAATGATTCACATTGCTTCATATTTTCAGCAGATAAACAACTTGATTGTGCCAATCCCTTAACTCCATCAATACCAATGCTTTTATCAGCAGACAGGCTAAATTATGGGTTTTTTTTAGTCTTCTGAGGGATTTCCTCATTTCTTCTCCTGAGTTTCATGTTAAGACAGAGGACAGCATCACGGAATTAGGAGACATATTCTCCTTAGTTGAAACTCCCCATGAAATTTCTTCATTAGTCCTAATGGTCCTCCATCTGAATGCGAAAAAAGCCATCCTAAGAAAACTAAGCCTGGTAAAAGCAGCAAAGAACTAACCTGATTTCTTTTGTAACAGATTGACATGTCTGGGAAACATATAAGTGGGATGTTAGCATTCGACAAGTTAGTTCGCAACACATATCAGTTGGCAAAAAAGATTAGATATTTTACTAAAATGCTTGTATGTTCTGGAGGTAATTGCTTTAAAGCGTGATCCACCGTATGATAATCTGGTTTAAAAATCTAACCTAGTAGAATAAAAAAACCAAAACGGGGGATACAGAATTTTATGCTGTGTCTGAAGCAGTTTCTGCCTACCCATCCCCTCACCTCACAGCATGCTCTGCATCATTAGGGCAGAATTCTGCACCCTTTCTCTGGCCCTATAAATCTGCTGTTACTTTCTGTAGAGCGGTACAGCTTTGGTGGAAGGGGTAAAGAAAGGCCTAGATGAGTCATGAAAATAGTTTACCCTCCAGAAAGGTGAGAAAAGTGAGTTTTTACTGTTACTTCTTCAGATAAGCAAAAGACTGGACTTTGACTCCCTTATTCCAGATTAGTGCTCTCCTGAACATAACAGGGCAGAAACAGCAACCACAGATCTTTTACAGCAAAACCAAACTTTTAAATTCTTTAAAGTTCAGCCTTGCAAACTTCAGGCAGAAGAAGATGCTGCCTTTCAGTAGCTTGTAAACTATTGACTGTCATGAAAGGTAAGTTTTTCCAGGAGCTTATTCGAATATTTCTGTTCATGCTGCCTTTAGGCAGTTCTTTGATCATCGTACTAATGGTTAAGGATCTTGTTGTAAGGCCTGTGACTCCCCATGCCTTTCTGTGCCTCTCACTAAGGTTTTCAGACCCAATTCAGAGCTATGGATTTAAAAGCTCAGTACTACAACTACTAAACCCACACTTCACTTACTTCCACTTCACCTCTTTTTTTCTTTTCTTTTCCCCTCAAGTTGATCTTTTTATACAAATAAGGACGCCTCAATTCAATTTGTCTTCAGATGAAAATTCTAGAAGCTGCAGCTGAACAGGTGCTGTAGGTGGGGAAGGTAGGAGCTGGTTCCTGTCAGGGGGCTCTGGGGATGGCAGTGGTGCCTGTGGGCAGTTGAGGTGAAGTGGATGGGCAGGAGGCTGTGTCTATGGGCATGGAAGTGGTCAGCCCAGAGAAGTTGGAACATGTCTCAGATGCACAGAAAAGTTCTAAAAGAAGGTCTCTGTAGCCTTTTGCCTAATTCACTGTGGACTTTATAGGGGTTCATCTGTTGCTGGGCTGCAGTGGCTGTACCATGTGCAGCACCGAGTGGGAGTGCAACTGCTTTATCTGAGTGATTTTTGAAGCATCTAAAAAGGCTGGGGTGTGTTATTAGAGAGTTACAGCTGAGACTAGGATAAATAGAGAGCTGTAACAGAAGAACTGCTTGATATTTTTTTAATTTAGGGCATGAGAGGAGGAAAAAGTCCTTCCTTGGGATATCAGCTGGACTGTGAATACTGTAGGGGCTTGCTGATGAGCAGATGCAGATTAGTTTTGTGTTTAAAAGTGAATAGATCAGAATGTAGGCCTAGAATATTAGTGCCTTGTCTTACCTTTGTTTTGCTGAGGCAAACTACTGCTCTTGTCCATGGGATGGATGTTAGAGTGAGTTTAAAGCTGAATTTTAGATGATCATTTGGAAGGCTGACTAACTTCCTGCATTTTCTCTAGGAAAGTATAGGCTCTTTGGTTTAGCTGAAGGACTAAATCATTTGCACGCTCTAATTTTAATTATTGAAAGCAATGGTGGAAAACTCCATGATAAGATGAAGAAAACTTGAAGCTAGCTAATAGGGTCTGAGGTGGCTTAAGATGGTTTTGCAGGTTGTGGTTTGCATGGGGATGGACATGCTTCTTTTGGGAGTGTGACTGTAACAGTCTTTATGTGTGGTTAAAATTCCAGATTTCATGGCATGGATAAATTATCAGCTACTAAGTTGTTCATAACAGCATAATTGGAAATAAGGCTCTAGTGATGAGGACAGAGCTAACTCGTGTAGTTACATGGTGTAGTAGTATAGTTGGAGGAAAAAATGCTATGTTAAGCTAATTCCTTCATGGGGTAAGGATCATATCCAGATAAAAAGGATTACTTACCTAATGCTGAAAATTACAATTATGTTACTCAATAGACAGTCCTTGTGCTGTATCATTTCCACCTGTATTAAAAGTCATGTAAGTAAGGGAATTGATTTCTGGCCGTTATCATCTCTTTACATTGGTTTTCCCCCTTGGGCTGTGAGGGAAGGCAATGGGAGAAGCTGAAATATAGGCCCTTGCTCACCAGCTGCTGAAAGCAGCTTCCCTGATCCTCCAGGCAGCCTGCTGCCCTGGAAGCACTAGCTCCTGAGCCAAATGGGGACTCTGCAAGTTGAAATTGCTGTCTTTTAAGTAGTAAACTACATGGACCAGGTGCAATTATCATTTTCATCTGCCTTTTCATCCTCAGTCTCACTGGTGTATAGGTGTCAAAGATGACGGTGATCTCAGGAAGTAGATACTCAGGTGCATCTAGGGCAGGTAGAGGGACTATTTCTGTGCATAACAGTCATAGGTACTTGGTTTAATGACAGACAGAATGTGAGATTCTACCAAGGCAGGAGGAGAGAGGCATGAAAAAAATGTCTCTGGTATGTTGACTTGTATGAGACCAGAACTCATACTGAGTTTATACGGGTAAAGTACAGCTGAAGGTGCTATGATTTGTCTTAAACTTCTCTGAAGAGGAGTGAAGAGCACAGCTGTTGGTCAGAACTCAACTTAATTGTGTTTTTTTAACTCTCCTGACACCTCTCCCCACCCCTAGCACATTTGGGAGAGAGGGGTGACATCCAATGTACTTGCCCTGCCTAACCTTTAATGTACTCAACAGAGGGGAGGAAAAGAGGCTTTATCAGAGGTCATGAGCATAGTATGAATACTCTCAGTGGTCTTCTGGAAAAGCCTGTTTCTCCTCATTGATTAGGGATGCGGTTTTCACATCGGCTACCTTTATCTGCTGAAGTTAATTTCTACTGTAGTGACAAAAAGGCTAATGCAATCCATGTATAAATGCTATAAAACACTAAGCAGGCATGAAAAGACTGTGCAGCCTCTGCATTTGGCACTGATATAATTGCTATTGGAGTATCATCTAGTGTTTGCAGTTCTAGAAGGAGGCCAAAAGCTGCAGGGTTTAGAGGAGCTCTTTTTTTTTTTTTTTTGACTTAAAATATAGAAGACATGTCCCAAGGTCAAGAAGCCCACTCTATTAGTGTATCAAAGCAAAGGCTGAAGAAAAATGTGATTAGTCTATAATTACATGCAACCAGTTCAGTAATCTGTTAGAGTATTAATCAGTCAATTCAGCGGACAAAAATACAACAAAAAAATTAATCTTATAGTGGAAGAGGAACCAACTTGCACTACGTTAGGAACATATACTTAATCATTTATGTAAATTAATTGCTCTTGGAAGAATTTACCTTGGGTGATAATTACGCTATTGAAACATCTTTTAATCCACTTGGGATGCTTTTCAGGAGTATATGTTGTAGTTCAAGTAGAGTATCGTATGTAAAACAGCAGCAAAAGGCAGTCTCATGGCCTCTGATATGTGGGCCATTGAGCTAAAAAATTATGGAGGTTCCTCTGATCTGGGGAAAAAAAAAGGAATCATTGTAACAAATTTCCTTTAACTGAGCTGCAAACGTGACTGCATATTACATGAAGTAGGACAAAACTGCCTTCTTAAAGGTGAGGCAAATCTATGTGATCTAACGTTCTGTTTAATTCATTAGCCAGCACCAAAGCACTGCCTGAATGAGGGAGTAGAGGAAGTATATTTTTGAACTGACACATGCCTACTTTTAAATCTCTTAGTTCAAAAATTTATCTATAATTAGCCAAAAGACATCCATATGGTGACTTTTCTAGTCCCAGATGGGTAGCTGTCATTTTGCACATGATCTTTGCTTCTCTTTTGAAGCAGAAATGAGTAATCTTGGAAATATTAATCTGACTTCAACTATATTTATCCTTCTATCAACAGTGATGACACATTTTGATTTCTTTCTTGGTGTACATATTTATGTGCTGCGGTGCAGAGGATTCCAGTTGCCATAAGTTTGAGTGGAAAGAGTAATTATCACAGGGAACCATAAGTAAGTTTTATGGAATATTTCTATATTTAATTAGCAAAGCCAAAATTTTCAAGAGCAGTGACACAAAGATATGCCAAACTTGAAACTCTATTAAGAGGGTGATAGAAGGTGTTCTGCAAGTGCTTAAAATTGACCCCCCTTTTCAGTGATATATTACCTGGCACAGTAGCAGCTGGATACCTGGTGCTGCCTGGCAGGCTACTTCTGGGAATAGTAACACCAGAGCAAACGAAAAAGTAAAAATAATTTATCATGCCAGAAAAGATGCTTAGGTATCTGACTTCTCTTTTTCCTCTTAACTACTGGAGTACTAATCCTTAGCATGGATCTTTCTGCCCTTGTCAATATAGTTTATGTGATGACATAACTATAAGGATCTTGTGTGCTTAGACTTTGATTTTCTTTTTTGGACTGCAGGGAGGGGAAACTAATCATGTCTGTAAGGGGAAGGAATTTTGTAGCAAGTGCTATGTCTGTGCATGACTTTTCCCCCTCATTTTACAAAAATTAGTTTTGGTCTCTTGTGCTTAAATATCCATATAGAAAGGCTAGCTAGTAAGTGGTGCAAAAATGTGACATTCCTCTTAGTAAGCATTCCCCTTAAAATGCAGTCTTATTTTGGAGAGAAAAAGATGTTACAGTACAGTTTCAGGGTTTTTGAGTTTTTGTTTGGTTGTTTTTTTCATTTTGGGTTTGGTTTTTTTTTTTCTTTCTCACCACAGGCAGTGTCAGAGGCAGGAGGCCAGATCCAATCAAATGAAGTAAATGGAATTACCCTGAATTTACTCCTGTATAAGTGAGAGCTTGTTTCAAGCCCCAAGCTACATGAAAATGATTGCTGTTCTCTTTGCTAGCATTGCCCATATGAAAGCTGACATATATATGACCTAGAGTGAACTTATTTAGCAAGTGATAGGGTACATTTTTTTGCCATGATTGAAAGGCCTGAGGAATGCAAGTCTTGGATGCATGAAGGAACACAGGTGCCCGAGTTCCATTAAGATCCAGAGGAACTAAATGCTTAAGTGACTCAGGCCTATGCCTCTGAAAATATTCAAGCATTTTTAGCACCTCAGTGATCATAGTTTGTTCTTTTCAGCACTAGCCTTATGATAAAATGTGATGAATGTGATTTTTTTTTTTTTCTGACAAACACCTATGAAGTACAGGTGATGAAAATGAATGTCAGAAGTTTATTTTTTAGGTTAATCTCATTTATAAGCAATTAACATTTTAGTGTTGCTGGCCTAATACTAGGGGAAATTTTAGTATAGTTGCAAACTTTGCAAGTAACTGAAGGAGTAAAAGAT
Organism: Phalacrocorax carbo; assembly: GCF_963921805.1. Taxonomy (NCBI): domain Eukaryota; kingdom Metazoa; phylum Chordata; class Aves; order Suliformes; family Phalacrocoracidae; genus Phalacrocorax; species Phalacrocorax carbo. The sequence continues at coordinate 11,826,367 of NC_087522.1, read as the reverse complement.
CTGTCATTATAAGGGTGGAAGAGACCTTGAGGAGTGAGGAGGAACCCCATACAGACACTCATTTGAAATCAAAGAAGAATATAGTCTTGTATGCGGCTGTGTTATGACTTCAAAAGAACTTTAATACTTCATCTCTTGTTTTTGGATTTTCCCCCCAGCTATAGCAGATGGCAGAAGAAAAAGAGATTCTGTCTCTCTATTAACCTTATTCCTAAAATTTTCTCTGGGATTTCAACCCACTACTTCAAGTCCCTTTACTGTTTTGCTTTAGATACTCTCTTAACACTGCTGTACAAAAAGATGCGAACTCAGTTAAGAGACTGTCTTTAGAAATAAACCCATGTGGATTAGATCAGTAAGAAAACAGTAGGAAACAACATTGCTATGGTCTACCTGCATGTTCTAAAACAGGATGAAAAGATGTATGCATCCAATGATGAAGTAGCTTGCTAATCAAACAAATGATATGTGGCTTATTTTGCTGCATGTCTCCTTAAAGCCATAAAGATTAGATTTCAAAAAGAAACTGTATGTTTTACAGATGGGAGGTTAAATAACAATTAGCACTTATTATTTAGTAATTTTAAGCTTGAGTTGTGCCTCTGAGTGCTTGACTAAGTTCATAAGTTTAATAAAACATGTATATATGCTTGAAATATATGCCTAAAGATTTAAATGTTGTGGCAGAACCCAGCTCCAATGGGTATAGGAATATTTGTTGGGTACCTCTCATCCTAATAAATCCTTCACAAATAAAGCAAGCCACAACTAAACTGTAACTAAGGCCAACTGATTTGTGGCAACAGCAATATTCAAGCCTTCACTTCTCATGAGCCTGTGGAAAATGTAAATTCAACTGAACCAGTAAATGGTGTTAATTAGAGGGAGGGAAATATTTTTACTCAGATTGAACGGTGGGTACCCAATGAAAATACTTGAATTGGACAGTTTCTGAAAAGATGTGAAGTGGGGCAGGTTTCTGCCCCTGCTCAGGCAAGCGCTTGTACCTTAAATCTTGTAGAATGAAGGTCAGCAGGTTAATACTCAATACCTTCCAGATTTTCTGTTTGGCTTTGGAATTAGAGAGGAGTTGTGGGTTCTCTCAATTGACTTCTTCAGTCAGAGCCTAACAAGTACCAGTGGTGAAAAGCTTCCTATGTTACAGCTCTTTTTCCATTTGCAGTTTCTCTAGGAGACTTGCTACCACACTAAATTGGCAGAAATCTTGCAGAAAAATACACAAGGTAACAAAGAACGCTTACTAACAGACAACACACTATAAAACAATATTTTCTTCCTTGTAGAACAACAATAGACACCATGTCCAAATCTTTCTATCAGCCAAAATGATTCCAGTTGAGGAAATTCTGCTGCAATGTTGCAGGACTTCTAATAAGTGATTGATGCTTAATAAGGCTTAAAATTTGCATATACACCCAGTTTCACTAGGTACAGTCAGGAACCAAAACTCATATAGAATAACAGGTTAATGAGTCCCTAAAATTTGCTTAGTGTTGCCTAATTGTTTTTTCCTTGACTTCGCTTTGAATTAATTACAGCTAAGGAAGCAAAAGGCTTTAATTCATCAGGGTGGGAAGGGTTGTCAACTTATAAAGAGTTTTGGGATGACCCAAAGCATAGCTCTAGTGGGTAAAACTTAATCTTCTACCATCTTTAATGCTTGATGCACTTTTGCTAGATGTACACCAGAAAATACTGGCAAAACAACCTCCCAAAAAACCCCAAACAGGTCAGTGGAAACAGTTAGGAATCTCTTTTATGAAGGGAAACTTCGTGTATAAAGAATCTGTAGGTTCTCAGTGGGTGAAGCTCTATTCAGGTACATTTTTTTATTAGCCTAGGGAAGAGTTATAAACAGTTTGCAGCATAATTACGAAGGTAAAGGGAATAGTCCTATCAACATGTGTGCAGATATGGCACCCTCCAGTGAGGTTTAGAAGTCTGATTCCTGTTCTATTCTCATTCTGATCTTGTTCATTTAATTGCATGCTGTTTGTCAAGATCTGGGACAATTTTAGAGCTGAATGCTCGGAGAGGAGACTCATATTTTTTGTTGTCGTTAGTGGGATATTTTTATGTATAGCAGAACCTAGAATGCCCTCTCAAAGCTATGAATTCTGATTATTTTCTGACGTTAGCTTTAATATGTTGTATATAGTATGTAGATGACAAAAGCCTTTAGCAAGCGTAAAGGATCTACTTCTAATACAGATGTATAGAAGAAAGGAATGAGTCTGTGCAAAGAGGAGCCATTTAGAATGTAACAGCAGGGAGCTATGGGAAGCATCACCCTGTGTTATTGCACATTCTGCTTCCTCATAAGGCTTCAGGCAAATTAGAAACTATGTGATTGAGAATAGCTTCACAGAAATCCAAGAGGAAAGGTACAATTAATGTCAGTTAGTAGCAAATTAATTATACAAAGACTAATGTTCAATTATTTTTTGTCTAATTTGTTTCCAACACATTTATGTCATCCATCTGCATTCTGAGGCTCCATTGTTGAATTTATTATTGGCCCAAGGTCCATCTGCATATTTCTCAACACTTCAGTATCACTTAAACACAATGAAGACAAATGCTTAGAGACAGTTTTTAATAGTATTGAAGTGACATTTCATTCTGGGCTTTGGCCATAATCTTATCAGGTAGATCTATGTGCCCTTTTGGTGGGTTCTGAGGGGCTTATTTGGCAAAGTGTGTGGGTGGGAGCCCCATTATATGCAAAACCTGTTTGAGATGTGCCTGCTTATTAGGGAGGAAGCAAGTTAGGATGCTCAAATACCTTTTGGCAATCCTATGCCAAATTTTATTTGCACCCATAGATGGCTGTGGGAGACTTCTACTAAGCCCGTACATCCTTTCCTGCAGTCTGTACGTGATCGTTCTTTTGTATGTTACATCCCCTCTTCCCATATAGATGAGGTGGAATGATCAGAAATTACCAGTGTAGTGAAACAGTAAAAGTGATGCTGCTTCTGGGCAGCAAGAGGAGTCTAAGAATAAGGACATCCCGTTCTGCAGGAATCTCTCCATATGGGAAATGTTCTATCCAAACTGTATTGTAATTTCATTTCCAATGTCTATTTCTCAATTACTTGGAAACTGTGTGCTTTCCTAAAGGATGCATCATATTTTGGTACTTCAAATTTATGCATGAAATTTACTGCTCTATCAAAACAATGACTTATTTGCTCCTCACAAAAAAAGGAGTCCTGAGACTGTAGGTGATTAGAATGTTGCAAGGCTGCTTTATCAGACATGTTATAGCCTGAGTTATTGCGTTCAGCTGTTCTTTATCTGGCGTTTACAAATAGTTGTTTGCATCAGTGTTTTCTGCTGCTTTTTTATCTCCTTTTTATCACTATGTCACTAAAAGCTGGCTCTGTCACTCTCCTCTAGTTACCCATTTTCTGCCTCTGTTGACTGGGTAGTTGTAACATTATTTTTTCTGTGTTATTGGAAAGGAACTTTTTATTCTTTTTCAGCTTTCTGCTTCTGAAAGCTGTGATTGCAAAATCACACCAAACAACTCTATTGGGTTTTTATTTATATCCCTCTTCTACTATTTGCATTTTACTAAAAGTAATTTCTGAATTTTTCTTTTTTTTTTTTTTGTAAACATAATTAGCTCCTGTGAATAGGAAACTGTTTTTCTTTATTTGTTTTCATTGAAGTACATTTTTTCTCCTTCTCCCTTGAGACAAAATTATAAACAGGACTGTTTTGGAAGGTATTCTTCCTTGCCTTTGGATTTAGAAACAAAGGAGACTATCATCTGTTATTAAATAATGTTTTATTGAAGATTTGAAATGGTTGTTAAACTGTTAAACTCTTAGAAAGCCTTTGAATTCTGTAAATCTCTACTTAATCTACACTAATTGAAAATCTTACCTAATTATTTTTCAAAAACGTTAAAAGCCATGTGCCAGATTTAATCATTGACTTATACTGACAGGAGTTTCTGAATGTCTTTCTGCTCAGTTAATTAGTTCATTCTCTAATAGGAATTATTTAGAAGGTACCTCTTGGGCATAGTGTGATGAAACAGTATTGAAAGGTGCAGGAGTATTCAGTGATCCGATCATATCTAGATGTTAATCTGACACTGATTGTCCATATGTTCCTTTTCATGAAAACCCCAAAGATACTCTATCATCCAAATTACATTTCCCAATCTTGATTAATCCGTAAATCTTTAATTCACTGTTACCTCTATCCGTTGGTAACTCATATCTCTTTTGTCAGCTTTTTTCCTTTGAAGGAATATACACTTTTAGCATGGAATCATTCTGCATTTGGAAAGAATAAGGGTAGTTTTTGCATTTAGTTTTAATTTGACGTGACATATTTCCAGTGTCCTCCAGGATACTTTTTTTTTTAATTACATTATCAGAATATAACATAAATTCATTACCTTAAATAATAAAATGTTCAATTTACTTGCTTTTGGTATCACTAGGATATCGTATTTACTTTGACTGGAAGGCATTTGCAAAAATTAATCCCAGAGGAGACAGTGGCTCTGGAGCAAGGCAGAACAATGCAAAATAAATTCCCAGGTAAAAGAATTTTAATTTTTCTTGAACTCAGATGAGAATCAGGGGTTGAAATTTTTTTAAAGCATGTAACTAGAAGAATCTGCTTGTTTAACTCGTTATTTTGCAAGGATATTTATTGTTCCTTAATTTGAAAACAGCTTGTGAATTTTTATGTAGTGTGGTTTTATAAACCTGTCCATAGATACCTTGTGATGGTTCAGCTGTTAACAATACCTGTAAGTTGGAGACAGCATTGACTATCTCGCTGCAGAAAAAGGCCAAAGCTCATATTAAAAGAGCAGTCATGTTTCAATTAGCTGGTTGATATTCTTGCTTGGAGTCGGTGTCCACTGAAACCTAAATCAAGATCTGTCCTCACATGTAAATTTGTTGCCTCAGGCTTGACCCTTCTTAAATCATTCTATGTTTACAAACCTGACATGCTTATATGACAAAGGTGTGACAATGTAAGCTATCCCTAACTGAGTGCAGGTAAGGTATGTGGTGTTCTATGTGTTTAACATGTTAAACTTAACCACTCATACTGTGAAAACTTCAGTGGTTACAAAATGTCTATCAAGAAGTGCTGAAGTATGATGCTGTAAAATCCATGGCTCATACGCTGGTAGTATTGAACAACATTTTAATGAAGCTATATATATTGGAGACCTCTTTCTGAAAGGTACTGGTCCCAAATTACCTTTACCCATAACTGTTGCCACCCACTGATAAGTGCTTACTTGCCTTTTACTCCAGAAGTTAAGAATCTGTTGAAGTGCAGTCCTTCACATAGTTTGCAAAGTGCTTGAGCTCCTTTGGGAATTGAATTTGCAATAAAAATGCAAAATAAGTCTAGAAATGACATTGAAAAATATATTGGAAAAAATTAATCTGTAGTTAAAGCTTGGCACTGTTATAGCCTGGCTTAAGCTCTGCAACAGGAATAGCTAGATACCAACGGGAGGGAGGGGGAAATCAGACCCTTGCATATGTTTTGGCTGTCATGCTGCTTCTCTAATGCATACCAGTTCACAGATGCCATCAGAAAGGCTTTTTCCCTTTCACTAAATACCTTTGGGGGCAAAGCAGGTAACTGGTGACTGGAAAATTTTAGCATAAAGTAAAATAAATTTGAGGCTACAAATTCTGCATACCTTTCTTGACAGCACTACATCAGAAATATGGCAACATTCCCACTTTGATTAAATATTGGAGAGAAAAAAAGTGGGATAGGAAGCAATCTGAAATAAAATGGACCCTATTTTAATATGAGATTGTCCCTAGAAGAAATGGTGGTTTAAGAGTTAACTTGAAAATATAGGCTGACAGATAGTTCTAGGGGAACCTTTGGAAACAAGACACCTATTTCCAACACATTTTAAGTGAGAATTTGATACTTTGCTGTCCTATTGTGTCTCTGGACACTTTCATTTTGTATTCTATATTGTATCAGTCACCAAATTTATTATAGAGGGTGGTATTTTCAGATTTTCTTCATAGCTTTTGGCATCCAGCATTGATGGTCAACCCCAGAGCTGGTATTCTGCTGATACCCTTAGTAACTCTGTCTATCTGCTTTTCTCAGTAGCCCCCCTGGTCTTTGAATGAACTGCAGGCTCCCAGACCTTGCTCAGCTCTTCTCACTCTCTACATCTTTTTCTGCTTGCCCTTACGCTAGTCTCAGACTTCCCTCCCTGAAAATGAGGTAGCTTGAAGAGGAAGAACAATTGTCCTCTTTTCACCAGAGGGTTCCACCTGATCCAGTCAGTATTAAAGAACATGATATTGTAACATAGAACAACTGTTCTCTCTTGGACTTCTTCAGGTACTGCATCACTTACTGGTGTTAGGATCTGCATGGTCTGCGTATTCCAAAGTGTCTGTAGTATTTCACAGATGTAATCTGGTGTGTGTGCCAAGACTTCCCATATTTTTGTGCATTTGATATGTCTACTTTTAAACCCATAATTTTGAAGTTTTCCTGGTTTTGCTTTGAAGTCCGGTCATGTCATTGGTTTTTGTTTGTTTGTTGTTTTTTTTAACATCATGAACAGAAAATATACAACAGGAATCCTCTGTGAGGTACTACCTTGCATATGCCCTCCATGCAGATGTAAATCCCAAGCATTATGGACCACTTTATGAAAAAATGCAGCTTTTAGAAGTGTTCCCTGGTTTAGCACAGGAAAAGTTAAAATCTAGTCAAATAAGAAAGAAATGGTTTGATTCAGTTGGCACATTTAAAATTTTTTTAAAGATTTAGTTGTGATAATTTGGTATATCTATCTAGCCACACTTTCAGAAACGTTGACTTCTGTTTCTTAAACAAAAAAACACTGAGGAGCATAGCTGTTCAGTTAAAAGGGTGTGTCTTTGTCACCTTCAATCCCTGTTGTCAAAGACAGACATCCAACATATTTCCTGAGCAAAGCATTTGGTTTCAATAATTTGGTGTCTTAAATGAAGCTAGAAATATTTCAGCCAGGTTTTTTTAAGATATTCTAAGCAACTGTAATTACTTTATAGTTTCTAGCATATATTAGAGGCCAATGTGCTTAAAATGCAGCGGGTCTTTTATTATTTTTCTTTTCTATATAGGAATTAGTGGAGATTAATTATTCTGAATATGTTTATCTCCCTTAATCATAGTGACTAGGCATAGCTGCAATGTTAAATAAATGGTTAAGAATATTGCAAAAGCCTCTTTCAGGAAATACATGAAAACCAAGAAACTATATTGGGATCATATGTGAGTTTGTTCTTTAAAGCTTCACCTAAGTTCTACTGCTTGTCGTTTCAAATCTAAATAATGGTAGTAGCAGTACAGGTCTTGATTGTAAACGTATATGTAGGATTTTCCTTTGTCACATTATCTGAAGTATTTGTTCTGAAATTCTTTGAAGTGGCTTAGAAAACACGACTGAACATATCTACATAAATGTCCATAGTGTGCTATTTTATAATAGCTGAGGTGACTACATGGAACCAAGAATACTACAGTATTCAAGTTTCCTTATTGTTTACAGGCAGCAGTGCTTCATAGCCATTCTTCCTAAGAAGTTTAATGTTTGTCACTAAAGAAATCTATATGAACTGTAAAAAAATAATAAATTGTGAATTACTGTATTTACTAAATTTGGATATCTGGAGATACAGTTCAGTGCTGTCTAGAGCGCATCCCTCTGACTCCGTGTTCTACCTCCTGTGAGTGGGGCAGAACAAATACCTGCGGAGGTGGGCTTAATTTAGCAGATGCTGGTGCATCAATATTTTTGCAGCAAAGCAAGAGATTTTCCAGTCTGTCAGTCTTGATTGTTTTTGTCCTGGAGCACATGGAAAGGATACAGTTCTCCAATAAACAGATTTCAAAACTATTTTGATTCTGTCCCTTCAGAGTGTCTGCAAACTCTTTTAGATTAGTGACATCTGCAGCTTTATAAATGCATCAAGACTTGAAATATCCAAAGTGTTAAGATTAGATTAGCTATTTCTTAAGGACAGACTCGTGCAAAAGCTTCTTTAATATGACCTCATAGTCTTACAGCAAAATATTGATAATGGTTCTGAATGCTTCATACCCTTGGCACCTTAGCTAAAGTATGGTAGCTCTGCAGGTCTCTGATCTTAAACACTTGGAAGTGAACCAAAATGCCGGTGTCTCATAGATGAGTACGTGGCACTCGCCTTTCATGTCTTACTAGTGTAAAAAATTTGTACCTGAAGAGCTGCTCTTTGGATTTCTGTCTTTGACAGTCACTTTGGTGCAATATTCACCACTATAGTTAGAAAGTACACGTGCAGTCTTGTTTGTACTTCTTCTCTTCAGCATGATTGTCAGATGGTGCATGACAACTGACAAACCAGTTAAAGGTAACATCTGTGAGTCAGTGAGTCTAAATAATTATGCCCAGCCTCTAGCACGTGTCTGCATGCTTCAAGATAAACCCTTTTGAAATGGCATCTCAGAATTTCAGCAGGAAAAAAAAGACAAGCTATGCCTTTTGTTCTTTCTGTTACCTTCATCTTCCACTTACCTTCAGCAGTTTTTGATATTTACTAGCGGTGTCTAAGAAGACTCTCACAAAGCTTTACTTTTGTAACATTTTCCTGCACCTCTTCCAAAATGAACTGTTGGGAAATAACCATGGTGATGCAGCTAAGGTAAGTCTGCTGCACAATTAGGCCATATGATTAGTATGGAGTCTGAACAGATTCCCTCCTGTTTTGGTGTGCTGTCACTTGGTCTATTCTCACCTGTGTCTCTGTGGATAAATTGCGATGTTCTCGGTGCCAAATGTCCAAGGATTATTTTTCCCCTCAGGAAGCCATGGGAGAATGTTCCTTCTAAATGCAGAAGGACATTTAACAACTGCACTCAAATGACAGCAAGCACTAGAAGAACAAATTCATGGGTTGTGTGTCATCTGGGCAAAAACACATGTAGGACCACAGGTGAAACCTACAGTGTAGACATAGCCATAGCGTAACAGTTCTTTATAGAATAGTCTGCAATAATTTGGATTTAAAGAAGGTGTAAGAGGAGTCTGTAAACTAGTTTTTTGCTTCTAGCTCGATTTCTTTATTGTCTCTCATATATATATATTTCTCACACTGTTTTTTTTCTATGCCTTTCGTACTGCATCTTTCCCTTGAACCTTCTCTTCCTGTATGTTATATTCAAGCTGAGAGATGCTCCAGATGCTTCAGATAACTGCTTCATTACTCTTTTTCCACGCTAACCCCACCCTTGCAGAAGATTTGCCTGTTCATCCCACACAGGGGGAACTTGGCATACTGATACCTTATGAAAACAATGTCAATATGTCCAAGGTGCCCCTTGAGCCACAGCTATTTATGTTGCTTTCTTCACTTGGGGCAGCCCTGCTTCTCACAGTCAGTAAATCCTCAGCTGTCTGAGTGGTGGAATCTAATTAACCTGCTTTATTCAACCAGCTGCTACGAAGAGCTGAAAAGTAGAAGTCCCTTTGGTACCCATTATGAGCAGGTTTTGCTGCGTTTGTTTTGCAGAAGCATTTGTGTTGCACATAAATAATAAAGAAGCTCAAACACACTAACTTGCTGTTACACACTGAAAGATAACATGAAGATTCATATAAACTGTGACACAGAAATATGAATAAGCCAACTCTTCCCTTACTCATACTGAAAGGATCACTGCTGATGGCCGTTGGCCTGAAACCCTCCAAATACTGCCCTGAATAGTCAAGAACTACCCTCTTAGTCCTGGTGTAAGTTCTTTGGTCAGAGGAAAGTTATGGGTGCCTCACCCTCTCCTCCTCACTTTAACTCCATGTTGACATGTGAATCACTAATATCTCTATTACTATGGTTGTGTGAATTTGTTGACACTATGATTAATTTATTGGGAGGCTATAAGCTGGTCACATATGACACTGTTATAAGTTTGGGTTAGGGAAGAAAATAAATTTATAGCATGGTTGAAATCAGTGGGCTTTCCCAGGTTTTTACACTGATGCTTAAAGCAGTTTGGTCCAACGGTTTCAGTACCGTGCTGTAGGGAAATACAAAGATTTCTGGAGGAAAAAAAATCCTAAGTCTGTCTGATCAGTGCTTTGTGATGGTCTTACATAGCTGTATAAGGAAATCTGTTCACTGTGCATCAACAGTCCTCCTTAGATAGAACTGCCAGGTATAAAAGTAACTTTGAAAATCAGGAATGTGTATATATTCTGTTAGTATTCTTATCTAATCCTTTTTTATTTTTACAAAAATAAAACAAAAAAAGCAACTGCTGGTCGCTGGTATAGCTCTGTCCGCTGAATGGTGAAATCATTAGTTTTCTTCTAGCTACCAGAAGGACTGCTTTAAAAGTGCTTTGCACAGTCCCAGATGGGAAACCAGGAATCAGAAAGTGGATGGAAATAAGTTCTTCTATTCGGCTGTACTTACTCAGAGTTTTAGATATACAGGGCTTGTTGCATTTCATTTATATCTATTTGCTCTATGTAAAGTGATATGAAATTGTAAAGCACTGTAGTTGGAAACCTACCTTTGTGGACTGTGAATCAGAATTCCTGGCATCAGCTTTTTCCCCAAAATTAAATAGGTCTATAATAAATCAATTTTCTTGGTAATAAAAATGTCAAATGTTGGCATTTCTAATTAACAAGGCGTGTCAGTTTCTTAAAATTTAATGTGCCCTATGTTTCTACCAAATAGTCTCTTACAGCCATAATACTATTCACTTGACACCTCATAAATAATAGTTTTTACATGAAGACTTCTGTATGGAAGACACTTTAGATTATGTAAAAGAATTAATACATAAGAATTTTATGTGTTGCAGAGAAATGGGTGAAAGTAATACTGAGTACTGAAAGTCATCAACAGGAACTCTATAACTTTGGACATAATGTTGTTGATGATGTTATGCAATAACCTCCCTTCTGCTAATAGTTTATGCAATTGGGTCAGTAAAGAAAAACTACCCTGCATTACAGGAAATCCCTGCCTGAAAATAATTTGCTATTTTCTTTTAGGGTAGAGAGAAGAAATTAATCCTCAGTAGCAATAGGGTGACTTTCCTGGGAGTTTGCATGTTCATGTAAGTTTAAAAAATAAACAAAAACAGCCCCAAAAACCCCTGCAACAGGTGAATTCAAAGGGCCTGTTCCCAAGAGGAGATAATGTGTGTTATTTTGCCAGAAGTTGTATGCTACAAAGTTTTAGTGCATTTCTGAAGTTGATAAGTTCATACAGGTCCAACTAGACAAAACCACCAAAACCTCGTCTTTTGTTTTAAAAATATTTTACTGAAGTTCTGTAAATAGGGGTCTATTATAAGGAGGGCTTCTCACTTATCAATGTTGTTATTGGCCCTTGAGGAAGACAAGAGTTTTGGAGTCCAGACAAAAATCAGACCTGTTCAAATGATCTGAGTTTACTCACTGGTCAGAGTGGGGGAAAATATTCTGCTTCTAGGGGAGGGAGAGGCTGGTTAAGAGTGTGTTCTGACAGACCAAAGTCTGCACCATTTTAGTAAGGGAAACATTCTCTTGGAGGTAAACAGGGTGTGAAGGGTCTAGTCTTGATTGAGACTTACATGCTTGGGGTGAAAAACGAGATTCCCAGAGGCCTTTTAATCTCCTGTTGCATTTTCATCTTTATCTTTCCTCCCCCCCATCTTCAGTTTACAAAGAAAGAAGCAAAAATGCTGAAAACCTTTGTTCCTTTATTTCTAAGAGCTATTGGAAAGCAGTGAACTAACCTGGCAACAAAAACTGATAACAATCTGTCATCAGGGAAGGAATTATTCTAAATTTTTATTAGTTATTTGTAGTGCAGGTAGCACCTGGAGGCCTTGATCAGACACAGCAGTGGTGTTTGTCAGCATAACAAATGGGCAGTCCCCACTTCAGACATACTTACTACCTCAGAGGCAACAAAAGTAAACTCTTCCTTGAGATGGGAAGTGTTGCAAATGAAGGAAACTGATTGTGTAGCATGCAGCCTTGTGGAGAACTATGAGGAAAGGGAGCTTGCACCTGCTGTCCTTCAGTGTCTGGGCATGTGACTATTTAAATACAGCTTCTCCAAATCCATCTCCACAAACTTTTGTATGTGCTTTCTGCTAGTCCCCACACAGAGTATGAGGACAATCTGAGCTGGGATTTGCCAGCTGTTATTAAGGCATGCTACGTTCCCCAAAGCAGTGATACAACTGCACCTTCCTCTGATTTTTTGCTTGATAGAGGACTGACCTAATGCACTACTCTCTTGATGTGGCTTTTGCGGGGGCGGGAGGGTGGGAAAGTGGGGCAGTGGTGCCTGGTGTAGTTGTGGGTAGGTTTGGTTTTTTACCCACATGTCTTGCTACTACTTTTTCTCCCTTTTGAGGTAATTGAGCTTAACCGATCTCTAATTCCTGAGTCAGGGATGCTCCAAGCTTCCTTAGGGATGCTTCACTTGTTGTGACCAGGGTACTGATCAGAAGTAAGAAGACATAGAATAGTCTCAAGTATATTGCACTTTTTCTTCTGTAACTACCTCCCCCATGCACACACTTACCTATTTCTGTTCCAGACAGGTTTTGTTCTGTTTTAAATTAGGTTCAGCAGTCAGTAACCTTTATCCCAGGAAATTGGCTGCTAGTTTAAGGCTGTCTATTGCAGTGCACACATCAGCTAGTTTTGTGCATATTTTTGTTATTATCAGGACTCAAGCTTGAGGTACCAAACATTCTTCTGTTTACTTGGCATATGTGATGTGGGTACATTTTTATTGCCCACATTCCACCTCTTCATTAGTCTCATTCTCTGCTTTCAGCTCATTTAAAATGTCAGGATCTGCCACTTCTCTGCCAATTTCATGATGGCCTACACTGGCAAACACCCTGAATTGTGCTATAGTCATTTCTGCAGGTGGAGAGGGCAATGTCTCTTGATATTTCCTTTGGATGATGTCAGTTTTGGTGTTTGGACACTGTAATGAAGCTGCATTTTCTAACTCTCTTAATGTCCAAATCTGAATATTTGGCATGGAAGCAGAAATGAGTGACAGAAAGGAACCTGTTTTTATAGTTAAGTTGATTCAGTAACATGCTCTTTTATGTTTATCTTTTATATAATATGCAATTGTTTTTTCTGTTCTTATTTCCTGCTCAGGTAAAAAGTAAGGAGGTTTGGTTTGAGGTGTAGCCTTGAGTGACAAAAGAAATTATCATTTGCATGGATCTATAAACTTCCCCAAAACTTCTAGTGACTTGCCATGTGCAGGAAAGAGAAGGCAGCATATCTAAATGAGAAACTTCCCAGCATGGTGTGTGATATTTACCATTTATGCTTTCCAACAAGTAGGCTTTGTTTTTTATGTATCATTATTGGAAAGTATTTTTATTTAATTGAATATAGATATTGTAACCTTAAGATTGAACAGTGGGAGACAAACTCTCCGACCTTTCTTTTTACTGCCTTTCATGTAGCCATGCACAACAGTACATAGGATTGTGCCTTCCTAGTATTTGGTACTCCCTTTATAGTGCAGTGAAATTATTCCCGATGTGCAGTTGTGGTAATTGAAGCATATTGCAGCCACACAAGAAATCTCACATGTGTGGAACGCAGCATTTTTCCTGATGAAAACCTGTTCCCCTTGAGGGTTTACAGTACAAGAAGGGCAGCAAAATCTCCTGTTATTTGCTCAACCTTGATGTTAATGAATTGTGTGCTCTTATAAAATAAGAGGATGTTCAGGTCTGCAGTTAGCCAGATCTCAGTGAAAATAAAATTTTATCCTGGCCTCCTGTGGCAGGCTTTGCAGCAGACATCAGCTGTGGAACCTTGCTATCAACACTGCATGCTGAGATCCTTCTTTCATGCAAATTGTGACTTTTTCTGTGAGCAAGTGATAAGCTTTTTCAAACGGCATGCTAACCTAACAAATAAAAAGCTTCCGTATTCGCATGAAGGAGCGGCTTTTTCTGTATGCCTATTAGTAACCTTAATTTCTATGTGATTAAATTTTGATCTTTTAATGATTTCACTGTGATGGGTGACAGAGAAATGAGGGACAAGCAGGAGAAACTGGCACGTCATTGCTTGCAAATAAGCTCATTTGAAAAGTACATCAAATAGATTTCAAAATTCGGCTGAACTGACTTTCTCTTTAAATTAAATTATGTTGTATTTTCTTTGTTATTATTTTGTCATAAAAGTGGCTGGATTTCTGATTAGGAAACAGATCATCAAATACAACCTGACTGAAATAGATAGCAAAAATAACTGGAGAAACCCTAGAAATCTTGAGCCACCTAATGTTTCCTATGCTGCTTATTTCACATTGAGTATTTAAAGAGCACTATTAATGAATTTAGTTGGATAATAATTACATGTTCAATGAGTAAGGTGATGTTTATTGTAAAATATTTTTGATGCTTCCACTGTTGGAATGCAAAAATCTCAAAAATTATCTCAGGAGGAACAATAGGGAAAGTAAACCACTAACTCAACCTAGTGGTCCAGACTCTAAATGCCTGTGCTTGAGTAGACATAGAATTATTTCAACAGCTTCAAGTATTATTCATTTTAACTAAGTTATTTCTCTGTAAATGATATTAGGATCTGGTCCATATATGACAAAAAGCGTGTATGGGGAGGCTTGTTGTAGAAGGGCAGTTAATAACACAAGAAGGACATTATCCAGGATATAGATCCTTGTAAAAATGTCACAACTATGATCTATTAAGTGCATAGAATTTTTATTATGGCACCCTATCTTGAACAGTGCAAATTGTTTGAATCTGACCTTAGCTGTTTGCAATGGTATTAAAGTCATTGACTTATTTTGCTGTAAAACAAATGAGAGTCAAAATTAGGCCCATGTCTTCCAACTGAAGAAAAGTCCATTAATGCCATGTGGGATTATAGTTCCCCGCTAGTTTAAGACCTGATTTCACTAAGAGATTCCTTTGAGCAAAACCACTGTAAGTCTTATAGCTGTTTTCACAAGAAAAAGCAAGTTCCACGCAGTATGCTTGAAATCATGTCCTCAGATTCTCCAGCAGCAAGGCAATCCTCTACTTGAAATTGCTCTCTACTAAGACAATAAAACAGACTTCTACTACCAAAAAAAGCTCTGCTGGCATAACGTGGTGATTTTCCTGTGTTAGATGTTACTGTTTTACAGCAAATCTCTTTTGTACACTCTTCATCTTAATCAGGAGAAAGTTAGGCAAAGGTAGAGAATAAAAGATAGTAAAAGCGTCTGGAGAACCTTGCTTAGTTAAAAGCAGTGGTACCCAGACGTCTTCTGGGAACATCGCTGAACACAATACTTTGTAAAGAAACAGTATTGACAGAGGTGTAAAAACCTCAAACTTTTAATTGTCCATTTTTCCTCAGGTATATTTTCCCATAAGATAAAAGTTCTAATGAAACAGGAAACACTTATCTAAAAGTGTGAGCTTTGGACAGATATGTGACAATGCCTGCAAAAGCAAAAAAGAAAACACACCCAGCCCACCCCACCCAAAAAAACCCACCACCAAACAAACCAAAAAACCAAAAGAAAGATGCAGTGAACCTCTTTCAAGAAATGTGTCTGTATCTAAACTCAGACCAGACAAGCTAATTAGTTTTTGCATTACACACTGAGTGCAGCTCTGGTATATATGTATCTATATATATCTCTTCACGTTATTTGCTGAGGACTAAATCCCCTTGCTTAAGGGGCTTGATTAAAAATTCCTTCTCAGTGAGCAGCAAGTAGGGTGGCAAATTTAATAACCACTTTATTGTAAAAGATATAAGTAAAGGAATATAGATGCAGCACCATGGTGACTTTGATACAAAAAATACTACGGATTTTTTGTTGTGGTGGTGTTCTGTGCATACTGTTTCACCCTTTGATGTTAAGCATGGAGAAACCTAACATAATAACATTGGATGTTTTTTCTTTACATTTGTAAATATTTGTATTTATGGACTCTATATCTGACAGTTTTAACTCTGACAAGTCACAAAGCTTCCTTTGCATAGCCAAACAAACAGGCCTCCTGGATCACTAGACCATCCCTTATGTCACAGTTGGATGTGGCAGAATCAATCAGGGGAAAAAAGGCACATACAATTACAGGTAGACATTCACCAGTGCTATTTTACCTGAAGTTTTGAACTAGCATTAATAGAATAACCATGATCTCAGAGCAGTTCCTCTTTGAGAGGTGTCAATTCTGATTTATAATTACATACTGCCACCAGTTATGGCTATTTGTAGAATTGCAGAGCAGTATAGGTTGCAAAGGGCCTCCGGAGGTCATTCCAACTCCCTGTTTAAAGCAGGACCGCTCAGATTCAGTCTATAAACTTATGTGCCTCTGCACAGCACAGGCAGAGCTTGAGAAACAGCCTTGGTATTTATTTAAACCTAAATAAAACACTTGGTCTTGATGGAAACTTGTAACTTCTGGTAAAGTACTTCTGTGTGTGCTCTGTTCGTCTAAAAATGTGTGGGATAAACCTCAGGCATTCATGTGTTTTATATATTGCTAGAGCTGCCTTTGCATCCAAGCTGAAAAGATGTATTTCATATGAAACTTGGAGGCAAACGCAGCTCTAGCAATATATAAAACACATGAATGCCTGAAGTTTATCCCACATGGGCTGAAAGTATCAGCCTGTTGAGTTACCTGCATAATCTCACTGTTGTGAATCAGATTTCAAATATGAAAACACAGTGAGGCAGACTGTAGAATCCTCCTGCATATTAGAATATATCGTGAGATGAAACTGAAGAGGTTTCTATGAATGCAGATAAGTTCCTGTACCTATTCCAACAGAAATCAAAGCTTAGCTTTTGTATTTCCCATCTGTATTTGAGCCAGCTCTTTTAGCTCTAGTCAGGAAGCCTTAATCTGGCAAGTATGATGTCTGTTATATATTTTTTTCTCTGTGAGATACTGTGAGCTAAAATCAAATACAACTTCAATGAAATTTGCATGTACTGTAGCAGGCACCACAGTTCAAAGGAAAATGGCCTCTAACAGATCTTTGGAGCATCTTTGGCAGTTGCATGTTATAATGTGGTGACTATATGTAAAATAGTCCTCAACTGTGTGGATTTGCAAGCACCAAAGAATTGTAATGCTAACAGCCACCACAGGTGATTCTGTTTGGACACCTCGATATGTTGCAAGAGTATCATAATCCGGATGTTTTTCCCAGTGCTCACATACACTAAAAATGGCTTAAATGGTTAGAACAGCATCTTGCAGTATGGTTGTGGTTAAACACAAATGAGCCCAATAGGATAGCATTTACTCTGTTCTCAAATATATCACAGAGATGTACTGTGTAAAATGAGAAAGCTGTCATCAGAAGAGATATTGTGGTCAAATCCCAAATCTGAGAAAACTCTTTAAAACTTCCCTTGTTTTTACTGTTTTGAATAATATAAATTGCAGAAGTAGTAATAAAAGTGGTTTGCAGTAATTACAGAAAATGCCAGCATGCACAAAAGTGGGGAGAGAGGAATAAAAACATAACAAAAATCAGTCAATACAGAGAAGGCAATGCAATGAATGGTCAGCCTAGCTTTTCTGGCTATGTGTTGTATAACTGCCAAATCTGAGGTGGTGTCATATGTTGCTCTTGGCAGCAACTTTGCTTTGGAAAGGTATTTTCAGTTTGGATCATTTCAAAACTCTGTGACAAACCACAGAGTGGGAGACAAGTACAGCTGGCTTGGGCAAAAGATGTCAGAGGGATGTGGCTATTTCTTACAGTGGTTTTGCCACTGAGGAGAATATAATATGTAAGCACATCCTGCAAGAATGTCTATGTGGGGACTGAATCATCTTTAGCAGCTTAAACAATGCTTAATCTCTGTATAGGCAACCTTACTCATAATTAAATTAGTCTTAATTTGGTTTGATCTAAATTACAGTGAAGGTGAATTAAGACATATGAAATAAGTTCTTTAAATTATGAGTTAAACTGTCTACATAGTTTTATGCAATATAATGAATGTCCTTCAAAGTCACACATGTAGTTAAAGTAGTTAGCTTTTCTAAGATCCTTAAGTGCTGTGATGGCAATTTGAGTCTGAAAACTCTTGTGGGGCGCAGTAGTTAGGGAGTATAAAGGCAGTATCTTTCTAAAATCCCATCAGCTATATTTACATCATTTGTATATTATCTTTGCAGACAAAGGTCAGATTGAACAAAGCATAATTGAACTTGCTCTGAGCTGGCAGAAGGCATTCTTATGCACCCAGAGAAAATGACCAATAGAAGTTTTTGTGTTCATGCCAAGTGCAAAGCTTGCTAATTAATTTTATCATAGTTTAGAGGGTGAATGGAATTCTGTTACCAAGAATTTTTTGGAACTGTTCCAGGGCAATGCTAAGAGATCAAGATAACGAAGCATAAAAAATAAAAATGTTTTGATGCCTTCATAGGAACCAAACTGAATTTACACTTCAGTTTTAGATCTAAAAGAAATATCTGTGAATTAATTATATCCTCAAGAAATGCAGAGAACTCTCTGTTTTCAGAGGTATGAGGGTTAATATCATAAAACATTTCTTTTTTTTTAGTTTATACTACAATATAGATTTCTCTTTGATACAGGACTTTGTTTTAATCAGACAGGTTTTCTGATTTTATATATGTAGTAAATTTTAAATTACTTCCAATAATGTCTGCCTGACCCTTGCCTCCTTCCCTTACCTATTTTATATGGTAGTCAGAGACTAATTGCCTCTACATTATCATCTCAGTGGTCTGTCTTTCTTTCTCTCTTTCTCTCTTTGTCTCTCTCCTTCCTTCCTCCCTTCCTTCCTTCCTCCCTTCCTTCCTCCCTTCCTCCCTCCCTCTGAATGTATTCTAGCATTTGTAGGACGTTTATTTAACAAGTTGAAGGGAAAAAAGTGGAATTAGGTCTATGATGCAAGCTTCCACAGGGACTCTTCAGGAATTTGTCCATGTGCTAAACTGGTTTCTCTGCTCAGGTTTCTCTTGCTTGAGGGAACTTTACTAAGGTCTAGCCAATGTCACTACAATGTCTGTCTTTATTATGAAACACCAAGAGAGGATGATTTAAGTGAGAAACATGGTAAATTATTGTAAAAATAAAACCTGAGCACTTAGACAAGTGTTATTTTAAGGGACCCCAAACCAAGTTATTACTTAATTCTTCAACTATGGTATCTTGTTCTATGCTGGAGCATTAATGCTAGGGCACTTGTGGGTATTAACAGTTCCTACTGAAATAATTTGCAGTGTACTGAATTCTCATTCAGAATGACTATAACTTGAAAATACACTCCAGCAAATATCCTGACTTTTACTGAAGTGGAATTAAACCAAGCCCTTTTTTTTGTAAGTCTGTGTGGATATAACTGTAAAGATTTAGGAAACATTTTGTAATTAGGCTTTTTGATTGGTCACTTTGCTGATAGAGATCCCTGTGGCTCACGTGCAGATGCTGTTCGCTGCACCTTCCATGCAAATACCATGGGTCATTTTACAGATCCACAGAGTCCTCACAGTGTTTCTGTGAGTAATGAAATGTACATGGACATTGGTTCTGGTCAAGGATTTGCTCAAGCCAGTGATTAATAAGTGAGTTTTTGAGGACTCTCTATCCATTATCTCACAATGATCCTACCTAGTTTTATTTTGCAAAAATGTTTGTCCTTTTCCCAAGAAAGAAAGTCCTTTTGAGAACATATTTTCCAAAACCCTTCATTTAAATTGTTTGTTTTGAGAGGTTATCTAAACTGTAAACATCACATGGAAATCTTTAACAGGCTTTTACACCTGCAGAAATGTTACATTTTTATTTTACAGGTGTATATACTAGAGTTCATTAGATATGGTCATTATAAGACTAAGAACAGAACAGAAAATTCTTCAGCAGTGACAAGTTTTTTCTTAGAAGGAATTACTTCATGAATTAAACAGCAAAACCACTATGTTCTATGTAACCTCTTCCTCTTGTTGGCTTGTTCACCCTTCTCATATTGGAAATAAATTCAAAACTGTCTTGAGAGGTTCATACTGTAGGTCATCTAAACGTAATCATACAGTCTTAATGGGGCCCACACTGTGCAGGTGCATGCCTGTTTTATAAAAAACACTAGATCTCTTGTAAGGATGTCTCTTATCATAAGATGTTACCTGCTAACTGTTCCGACAGATATTTTGCTTATGGGTTCCTTCCTTAGCAAGCCCTTTACAGTGGAGATGCTAAGCCATTTTTTTATGTAGCTTTTCCAGCTGCATCAGTAAGTGGAAGCAAACAAAAGAGATCTTACACTAGGAAGAAGGAAGATACGAGGGTTTTTTTCTAGACAATAGAAATCAAGGAAAGAATGATTCATTTCTTACTTTTTTACACAGTTCTCATTTGCACTAGTTCAGTTAAGATTTCCCACTGTGGATGTTACCTCAAAGCAATGACATTCATATGCTGGCTATGCATTCCTACTAGTGATATTTTATTTTGACATATGCAGTGTTCACAAATACACCATGACTAAGATGTCCCAAGCACATGACAGTTGTATTTTAGGGAAATAAACACCATACTCAAATAAGGAGGTTGTAATTATGGTTCTTATACACCAGACAAATCTCCCTCAAACCTGGCACTGGGTGATTTTGAGGTAGGAGTTAAATTTCATTCCTTCCTTGGCACTTCCAGTAAATACTCTCCTTCCCTAATACTGAGTGTTTTCTGTCCATATCAGCAAGTTTGGTTTCTAATGCATCAAATATGAATATAGTTGGATTGAACAATCTGAAATAATTTTAACATTTTTGTGACTCTTTGATCATTGTATCATATCTTCTTCCCACAGTAATGAAGCCCAGGACTTGTCTCACTCCTTTCTCTTTATATCATCCTAACAACTGAGAGAAAAGGAAGCTGTCACTAGGTGATAGACTTCTGCCAGACTTGACTGCTGGTTGAGTCTGCAGTATGCTTCTATGCATGCTTTTACCCTGTGTTTTTACCTAACATTTCATAAGCATCGTGTTGATGAAGTAAACTTTAGTGTCTGTGTTGCATCTGTAATTTTAATGCCAGATTACGTCTGTGATCTTTGAGGCATGACCTCTTAAACAAATGCATTCCTCACTACGGTCCAATCTGCATTGGATTATTTGCAAGTACCGTGAGAGCTGTTCTTCACGGATCATTCATCCTGGTATCAACTTGACTGACCTTCACCCTTCTATTCCCTCCAGATTTTATTAAATAAATCACTAGAGAGGAACTTGGGCACTCACCACAGAGATTTGGTATATTTCATCCTTTCAAATGATCAGTGAAGGAAGTCGAAAAGTTATTTTAACACAGCAGCCCTGACACAGGACAGCAAATTTCTGTTTCTGCCATACAGCAATCAAAATGTATGTTTGGCTAAACAGCTGCGCATCACCCAAGTCTACTGGATATTGATGAAGACATTCACCTAAAACATGGGTTAGTCTTATTATTCTGGTTAGTCATCTTATTCTGAGATCTTGAAGTGAAGAAGCAACAGAGTACTGAGGAAGGCATCCTCATCAAGTATTCAGTACCTGTGAAATCATATCCTGAATATCAGAGAATTTTCCTGAATCAGAGCTTAGACTGCCTTTTTGAATGGTTTTAAAGGAAACATGAGAATCTGCTGACATCTATAATTAGATAATTGTTCTGAAACCATGGTCTAGTCCTCCTACAATTTTCCCATTGATATATGCTTCTTTTCAGGTTTGGGGGCAGAATTATTGGATAATTTCTAAATGTATAACATACAACTATAAAAATGCTGTTTCTTGTCTCATTTTTATTGTATGCAAATATCTGTTAATTCATTCTTATCTAGTACTTTCAAAATACATTTGTAGTTGATCCACAGCAACACAGTTTCATTTTAACTTTTAAGTGTCTTGTTTTAAACAATTTCATTTAAACTTTTCAGTAATTAGCTGATAGCTTTCCTCAGTGTTAAGGCAGTGTTTGTGTGTAAGATGCATGAGGCACATTTTGTGTTTATAATTTCAAATGAGAGTTTGTGAACCAAGTTCTGTATGTACGTGACCTGTAGTGCTGCAAAAGATTTTAGAAATTAATTTCATTCTGTTATGCAGAAGTAGAGGAAAAGTGACAAATGGACAGCCATTCCACATGCATCTCAGAAAACTCCTCAAATTACTCTAATACTTGGGAAATTTAGCATCATGCCCTTAACTCCTGTACACTGATCTTAGAAGGTAGTGATCATAGTGCCAAGCAGTTCTGATCTACTTCAGCAACAAAGACATGAGCGTTTCGGAGTCTCTCTGCCTGTGGCAGCACAGAAAGGAAAGGGTTGACTATAGTTGTCGTTACGTTGCTTTTTCCTTCCCCTTAGGTTGGATTATTTTAATATGAAAAGTACAAATCCAGTGCTATTTGTATTTAGATTTGTTTCTCATCCAAGGAAAGTACTGCCTGCAACTCCTTATGTTGTAACAAGCTTCCTGGAGTAGTTTATTTGGGTACAATTTGATGTTAAATTACTATGGGCAGCAGCATAAATAATAAGATTCCTGGAGATATATGATAAATTATTACTATCACAGCTTTTCTCTTATAGTCAGCATACTCTTTGTTTGTTTGTTTTTTGATTGTTTTTCGTTTTAAATTCATGCTGTTTACATTTTCATTAGATGTTAGATGGAGATTAGATGGAGATTAGAAGAGTGGTGGTATTTGCAGAACTGGTTGGACTGTTAAAAAGATTTGGCTATTAATAACCAAGACTAGGAGAATTATGTATAGTTATAGAAGCCTATACAAAATAAATCAGTGGGAGCTTTCCTGTCTGTATCAGTGGGGCCAGGACTTCATATGTGACAGATAAGAGATGAACATTTTAACTAGAAAAATGTATCTTGTTTCTTATCCATAAATTAAGTTATCGTGAAGGGGAGGGCGGATTAGCTAGGTTCAAAGAATGTGTGAAAACATTCATAAATCATACTCTGATTGTCTAATGAAAACATATTTAAATTCAAACAATTTAAAGTCAGTGATGGTTCCTGAGGATTCTATGGGAAGTTTCAGTGAGCACAAACAAAAACCAGCAGAAATGACCAGACCCACCAAGTCCAGATATTTAAAATGAAGGATTTGTTCATATCTCAAAGTATTCAGAAATGGCAAATGTTGAAAAGCTCTTAAAATAGGAATGCACTTGTACATAAGGGTATAAACTCATAGGACACTTCATGTCAGATTAGCAGGACAGGCGGGGGGAACGTACTGTTATGTACTATTGGGCTGTCAGACAGCTTGAAGTAAAAAGGAAGAAAAGTTGGTGGGCTTAATTACTAAAAGCAAGATGCAGGGAAAGTATGAGGAAAAAAGTCTAATGCAATTTTAACCACTAGTAAATAATAGTAATCAAGAACACAAAATAATGTACACAGTATGTAAAATGAAAATAATTTATTCTCTGAATTATTATTCATACTTTCTGGTGTCACAACAGAGCTTGAAAAATTACGAATGTTTAGTCAATGTTAATCAAGAAAACATATTTTCAGATTAAAGTAGTTACCATATCTGAAGGTATATGTGCAAGTTAGATGTAGAGGAAAGAATGTATTTTAGTAATGTCTACATATTTGAAATAACTTGGGTAATCTTTTCATAGGTATGTTTTGTCAAAAAAAAAATCTATTCTGTGTTATGAAAATGCCCTTGTTTACAAAATTCCCTGAAGAAAGTGAGCTGAAGTATAGCATAACAGTGACTGGGAGCTTGTAAGCATTTTTTAATAGTAATTTGAAGACTGTCAATGAAGCAGTGGAGCGTCAGGTTCCCAGGAAGTGAGAATAAGGTTGATGAGTGCCAATCACCTATTCCAGATAATATTCAGAGCTGGTGTGAGAAACTTTTTAAACAGTAATTTTTAAAGCCTGTGACCTCCTCATCCTCCTGCCACCAAACAGCTATCCATTACTCATATAGTGGTCTTGACAGTGATGGTTCAGTCCTCTGCTTTCTTCTCCCTACTGGTGCAAGCAAAAACTATTTTACATTGATGCTAAGAAATCTCTATGTGAAAGTGGAATTCTGCCCATGGGCTGTTCAGGGCAGAGTTGAGAGTTTGGATCCTTTCTCAATTCACATTGCATTCAGCACTCCAGTCAGGCAAAAAGCACAATGTACTATTGCACTACAGAAGGACCATCAGGATGACTTTTTAAAATCATGAATGTCAGTGTCCCTGAGCTAGGAAATATTAGGAGCAACCTTTCCTTTCTCTGGAAATTGACAGAGCTATTCAGTACCCCTGGAATCAAAAAATGTTCCTTTTGTACTACAAAATGGATGTGCAACAGATCATTGCATATTGTCAAGATCTTCCCACACCAATAGTGTTCAGCAGGTTAGCCTGAAGTTTCTGTTCTCACCCAATTTGCACTCCCTGTGTACAACTGCAGAAAGAGCTTCGAAAGAACTAGGGGTTGCCTATGAGCTACTATAAATAAAGTTTATGTTTTTCACAACCCCATTTTTCACACCCATCCGTCTTTATTAAGCTCAGCACTTTAGTGCCCAAATAACTTTGACAGTTCTGCTATTCCAATTCTCAAGCAAAATTCTGTTATAAAGTTCCCTGTTTTCCTGCACAAAAGAGTTGCTTATTTAAATGTAATTTTCACTGGGTTTTTTGTTTACCGAAGTTATTTATCATGGGTTAATTACCATATGTTATTACCACAGACTGATCGTGGATATTCTTTTAGAGTCAGTAACAGGCATAGCATTTTTAATCCTCATAGAAAAGTGCTTTAGTAATAAGTAAATGTAATATTAAGATAAATTATTCCAGTGAGTTATGTTTTCTTGTCCATCCAAAGTGAGACAAAAATGTTAAAAAAAAAAAAAAGAACATTTTAACAGGGTAAAACAGCTGAAATATTTACTATGAAGAAAGCTTAAACAAATAACAAAAAAATTACTCCATATTAGCAGTCTTGTGAGACATGATTTATCTTAAAAGAATCCAAACCAGTGGGATGGAAGTCTTGGGTTTTTATTGGGTCTTAGGGCTTTGTGTTTCTATTATTTAGCAGCTTTCTTGTTTGTGGACTGAAGGTGAATTAAAAGTATGTTTTGGTTAATATGAACTGTTGAACTTTACAAACAAAATGGAAGAATCGGTCTTGTTTCTTGTTAAATATTTAATCTAGATGTAATAAGATCTCAAGATTTGTTATCCATTACAGCAAATAAATGTCTGTGAACAGTTGACGTAGTTACAGAAGAAACTAGGCATTAGATCAGTTTGCAACCCCTTTCAAGGGCACCTTTCTGGTTATAGGCTTTACATTCTCTACCACAGGCTTTTGCATAGAATCTTCTTGCTTACCTTGTAAGGTGGGCACTAAGAAATTCACTGAAATGCATTGCTCCCAGGACTTTTTATAATGGAATAGGCGATGCTTATGAAGAAGTAGGGGGCATCGCCCATGTTTTCTGTGAGGGCAGATTTGGGCTGGCTAGGGAAATGCTGGGATCTTCCTGTTAGGATTATCTGGCAAGGGAAGAGAAACACAAAGGAAACAGCAGAGCCCCATTATCTCCAAGGGTTAATCCTGACCTAGTGCGGTTTATTAATCACTCCTTACTTAAAATTTTGTTTAGAGATAGAAAGTAGGTCAGAACTTCTTAAAAAATGTTTCCTTGTTTCCAAATCAGTTAAGACTCCATTTCTGTAGTAACCAACTAGCAACAGTTATCAGAAGGGCTGTCTCTGTGTGTAAGAAGAAAGTTCTACCTTTCTCTCCTAGTACTCTCAGGTCTGATATTACTCTGCCATGACATAAAATCTTCCATTTTCTGCTGAGCAAATAAAGCAAATTCTCCAACTTCCATCTGAACGTGTGCACGAATGCTGGCATATCTAATGTTTGACACATTTCTTATAAACAGAGTAGCAGATGTTACCTTACCCACGTATATTAGTTCATTAGAAAGCATATTTATTTAATTTCAGTTTTTAATGTTAACTATTTTATGCGCTTTTGCTGCTAACAGAAAAGGTAATATGGCCTTAAAGATAATAACTTGCGCTCTGTATTATTTTCATGTTGTATTAGATGTTGGTGTTTGGGTTTTTTTTTTCATAAGGCAAAAGGGCTGCTTTTTCCTTAACTCAGAGCAAAATAGTGTCCTTGAATGTAATCTCCTCCTTAAACTGGATTTGATTACAACATAGAGTAATGATATGTGTTTGTATATTTGTTTTTTATATCTATCTATCTATCTATCTATCTATCTATCTATCTATCTATCTATCTATCTATCTATCTATAAAAGGTTCAGAAAGAGGAGCAGAAGGAAGTTTTGATTAGGAAGCTGAATGAAATAACCTCTTGAGGTCCCTTCCAGCCTGAATAATCCTATGGGCTATCTGGGGTGCCTTACAAATACTAGTGCCACAGGGAGACAATGAGTTAATGATTCACTACTTCATCAAAGTTTGGTTCAAGTCATCCATGAAAGGGGTTCATTGGTCTTAGCCTGAGGACACAGCTTTGATCCTGCAAGCTTCTCTGCTGAGGTAGTCATCTGTAGAGCTTTGCCAAATGCAACTAGTCACCCCTCTGCACGTACAGCAATCTAGAGGTTAAACTGTGCGAGTTGTTGCACTCATTTCACTTAGACCTTCTATCTGACCTTAAGCCAGTTCTTCAGGATTTAACTGTTAGTGTGTTGTTAGGACACCTGACCCAAAACTGTCTTATGCCTAAGAACAATTACTTGGTTTCTGGGCTTGGAAACCCAGTGGTGTCCACAATCTGTTGTACCTATGAAATTTCTGTTTAAATAAGCTCTCTTTGGAGGGCGGTGCACATACAGTAGTAGAAACAGTGATTTGTGCTGATGAGGAGTAATTATAACCTCTAAGTTATGAGGTCTAGAACTCAACGACGGTAATGATAAAGTTGAGTGCTTATGGGTAAGGATCAGGGGGAAGGCCAATAAGGCAGACATCTTGGTGTGAGTCTATTATAGACCACCCAACCAGGATGAGGAGACAGATGAAGTACTCTACAAGCGGTTGGCTGAAGTCTCACAATCTCTAGCCCTTGTTCTCGTGGGAGACTTCAACTTACCAGGTATCTGCTGGAAATACAACACAGCGGAGAGAAAGCAGTCTCAGAGGTTCCTGGAGTCTGTGGGAAATAACTTCCTGATGCAGCTGGTAAGCGAGCCAACCAGGGCAGATGCCCCACTGGACCTGCTGTTTGCGAACAGAGAAGGCCTGGTGGGTGATGTGGTGGTCGGAGGCTGTCTTGGGGTCAGCGAACATGACATGATAGAGTTCTCAATTCCTGGAGATGTAAGGAAGAGAGTCAGCAAAACCGCTACCCTGAACTTCAGAAGGGCAGACTTTGGATTGTTAAGGAGTCTGGTTAACAGAGTCCCTTGGGAGGCAGTCCTGAAGGTCAAAGGAGTCCAGGAAGGCTGGACGTTATTAAAGAAGGAAGACTCAAAGGCGCAGGAGCAGGCCGTCCCCTTGTGCCGTAAGTCCATCAGGCAGGGGAGAAGACCAGCTTGGCTGAATAGGGAGCTTTGGCTGGAACTCAAGAAAAAAAAGTGAGCTTACCGCCTTTGGAAGAAGGGGCAAGTGACTCAGGAGGACTACAAGGATGTTGTGAGGTTATGCAGGGAAAAAATTAGGAAGGCGAAGGCCCAGCTGGAACTTAAACTGGCTGCCGCCATTAAGGATTACAAAAAATGTTTTTATAAATACATCAGTGACAAAAGGAGGGCCAGGGCGAATCTCCCTCCTTTGTTGGATGTGGAAGGTAACCTTGCCAGGAAAGATGAGAAGGCTGAGGTACTTAATGCTTTCTTTGCCTCAGTCTTTAATAGTCAGACTGGTCATCCTCGGGGTTGTCAGGCCCCTGTGCTGGGAGATGGAGCTAGGTTGCAGAATGAAGTCCCAGTTGTTGAAGAGGTGGCAGTCACTGACCTGCTCCTTCACCTGGATGTTCACAAGTCCATGGGGCCAGATGGGATCCACCCAAGTATACTGAGGGAGCTGGCTGAGGAGCTGGCCAAGCCACTCTCCATCATTTATCAGCAGTCCTGGTCAACCAGGGAGCTCCCAGATGACTGGAAACTAGCGAATGTGACACCCCTCTACAAGAAGGGTCAGAAGGAGGATCTGGGGAATTACAGGCCTGTCAGCCTGACCTCGGTGCAGGAAAGGTCATGGAGCAGATCATCTTGAATGCCCTTATGCAGCACATGTGGGACACCCAGGGGATCAGGCTCAGCCAGCATGGGTTTATGAAAGGGAGGTCCTGCCTCACTAACCTGGTCTCCTTCTATGATAAGGTGACCCGCTTAGTGGATATGGGGAAGGATGTGGACATTGTCTACTTGGACTTTAGTAAGGCCTTTGACACTGT
Source organism: Phalacrocorax carbo (assembly GCF_963921805.1). NCBI lineage: Eukaryota > Metazoa > Chordata > Aves > Suliformes > Phalacrocoracidae > Phalacrocorax > Phalacrocorax carbo. The sequence goes on along the minus strand of NC_087522.1, from coordinate 11,797,852 downwards.
CCCCCACAACATTCTCCTGGAGAAGGTGGCTGCTCACAGCTTAGACAAGTGCACTCTGCGCTGGGTTAAAAACTGGCTGGATGGCCGAGTCCAGAGAGCGGTGGAGAATGGAGTCAAATCCGGTTGGCGGCCAGTCACGAGCGATGTTCCCTAGGGCTCAGTGTTGGGGCCAGTCCTGTTCAATGTCTTCACTGATGATCTGGATGAGGGGATTGAGTGCACCATCAGTAAGTTTGCAGATGACACCAAGCTGGGTGGAAGTGTTGATTTGCTGGAGGGCAGGAAGGCCCTACAGAGGGACCTGGACAGGCTGGATCATTGGGCCAGAGCCAACGGTATGAGATTCAACAAAGCCAAGTGCTGGGTCCTGCACTTCGGTCACAACAACCCCAGGTGACACTACAGGCTGGGGGAAGAGTGGCTGGAGAGCTGCCTGGACAAAAAGGACCTGGGGGCATTGGTTGACAGCTGGCTGAACATGAGCCAGCAGTGTGCTCAGGCAGCCAAGAAGGCCAATGGCATCCTGGCTTGTATCAGCAATAGTGTGGCCAGCAGGAGCAGGGAGGTGATCGTGCCCCTGTACTCGGCACTGGTGAGGCCGCACCTCGAATACTGTATTCAGTTTTGGGCCCCTCACTACAAGAAGGACAGTGACGTGCTGGAGCGTGTCCAGAGAAGGGCAACGAAGCTGGTGAAGGGTCTAGAGAACAAGTCTTATGAGGAGCGGCTGAGGGAGCTGGGCTTGTTTAGTCTGGAGAAGAGGAGGCTGAGGGAAGACCCTATCACTCTCTACAACTACCTGAAAGGAGGCGGTAGCAAGGCGGGGGTCAGTCTCTTCTCCCTAGTAACAAGCGATAGGATGAGAGGAAATGGCCTCAAGCTGCGCCGGGGGAAGTTTAGGTTGGACATTAGGAAAAACTTCTTCACCGAAAGGGTTGTCAAATACTGGAACAGGCTGCCCAGGGAGGTGGTGGAGTCTCCGTCCCTGGAGGTATTTAAAAGAAGGGTAGACGTGGTGCTGGAGGATATGGTTTAGTGGTGGACTTGGCAGTGATAGGTTAGCGGTTGGACTCAATGATTTTAAGGGTCTTTTCCAACCTTAATGATTCTGTGATTCTATGATTCTATGATGCTTTTCTATGTATCTTTAAAATATCTTTGCAAGTTGTCCACGTACACTTTTATTGCTAGAAAAATCTATTAGGAACAAATCAGTAAGTCATCAAAATCAGCTGCAGCAGAAGTTACTCCTTCAGTAAGTTAAAAAGAAACCAAACACTGTGTTTATACTTTGTACAGTAAAGCAGTAATTTTTCTCTGTAAAGTAAAGAGTTTTCAAAACATAAAATGGCTGCTGCTTTCTGACCATAGCAAGTGAATAATGGTTTGGCTCGGGTGGTTAAAATCATAGCTTGCTTCCCACCGTCGCTTCTGTCTGTTTGCAGATCTTGTGTGCATGCATGCACTTTTGATGTTTTTATATTTTCAGTCATTCTCAAAAGAGATTTTGAAACTAAGATCCTAGACATAGGTGTGACTAAACCTTTCAATATGCTCTTTTAGCTGGAGTTAAATGGAGTTAACAGGATAATGGTCAGAATCTGTTTCATCTGCTCACCAGCCAGAAAACTAACATGATACAAAGAATGAATTTCGTTTTACTGCAGAGAGGTCAATTACTGTGGGAATCACTTCACTATACCTAAAAATGAACTCTTGATTAAAAGCAATCAGCAGAGAAAGAAAACTGAAGTAAGCAGAGGATTGCTAAGTGAGGAAAGGCTATAAATGTTGTGAAATCTCTTGCATCTGTAAATACACAAAATACAACTGATACTTTTGCAACTCATTGTGTAGACAATGACTTCAGAGGCAAAGTAGCATAGTATATTGGGTGTAACAGAGAAATTCTGGGGTTAGAACTTTGTGAAATGCAAAACAAAGTTACTGTGGAAATGAGTTTATGCATCATTCTCAAAATAAAAAGATTTAATTATTTCAGGACTGCAACTGATGATTCTTCTCCAGGAGGTAATTCTCCTACATCAGCATCAGGGACAAAAAAACCCTTATCATTGGTGTTTTCTATTTCACCTTTGATTGATTTAGCTCTTGACCAAACTGTTCTATAACAGGAGAATATTTTAACAACCTGTAAACTGAAATTGAAATTCAGCCAGAAAATACCGTATGAATAAAGAGGGAAATGTCTGTACTTCTAACTTGAAACTGAAAACATTTTTCTTTGATACTTTGAAACAGGAATTCTCTGAGATGCTTTGACTAAAATGGGAAAAATGGGTAATATTAAGCTGCAGTTTTAATCTGTAGCCGGAGAACTACGAAAAATGTAATTGTCAATCTATTCAGCAGTATTTGTAACAAAAACTTCTACTTACTTCTGTTCTTTTTGTAAAGCATGGAAGGGAAAACCTTTTTCTATGTACCTGCAAATGATAAAAGATATCTAACAAGTTTTAGAAACAGTCAACAGGTTTTGTATGATAACTATAACTGCTTATTACCAATCTTTTCCCAGGAACAGACTATATTTTTTCCTCATTTAGTAATTTTGAAAACAGGCCTACAGTTTTGCATACAGTTTTGCATTAGCGTGTACGGTTCATCCTATTAATGTCGTCTCTTCATTCTTTTAATTACAGTTCTGCATTTTTATCTATATTCTAATTTCCATGGAATTAGACATGCTAATCCATCCTATAATAATATGTTTACATATTGCTTCTTTAAGGATGGGAGTAAATTTAGGTGCATTTTAATTTATCTTTTCGTTCTGCAGTTTCTGAAATTTGCATTGCAGATTGATATATTTTTGAATATATGCATATATCTGTACCTATATAGATGTGTATCATAACATGCATACTGAGGATCAATGAAATCTTGGTGTAGTTTTACACATCCTCAGGCACTATTTCTTTCAGAATTAATTATTGCTGCTGTGACTCCAGGGTAATAAAATATATTAAATGGATGTCTTAGGAACTATTAGTAGTGTAGCCACTCCTGGAACTACTGGAATGTGTTCCCTTGCAGAAGGGAATTGAGTATGGGATAGCTCCCTGTGCCAGTGCCACAGTCAGCTGCTCATTTTTTGCCAATGTTGCATGAATATCTTTATCCAGCTCCTTAGCCCCGTTTTTGTATACATTTCTCTCCCAGGGAGAAATGTACTAAGTTAACAAAGGGTTATGTTAATAGTTGCATTTAGACAAACCTTCTGTCTTCCAGTCATCTGACACCTCTCCCCCACCCCAGCATTAATCGCATTAATAGGAGTTACAAAGCCAAAAGGGAAGACATATGGACATGTATTAAATGTGTCCCTCAAAGAAACAGAATGCAGTAGCTTCCATAGTATGTCAGACCTGTTGTCTGTGTGTCTGCTGTGGCCATAGTTCCCACAAAGTACAAGAAACCTATTGTAAGCCATTGGGCAGTCAGCTCTCAGGATGATAGTGCTTTCTGTTCTGAGACTAATTATTTTATACCTGGAAGTATCAGGGCTCCTATCCCTTTATTTTCTGTTTAGTTGATGTGCCTCATTAGAAACAGAAACCATGTGTCAACTGCATGATTGTTTCAGTTAATGCGATCTCCCATGGGTTTTGTGCTGGTATGTTCTAAATTCTTTTTCATTACTTGCTTTAGAAATACCAATATGTAAGGTATTAAAACCTAATTCAACAAGGTACTTAAGCAAGTACCATCTTACATATATATATATAGTCACGCTAATTTTGGCCAGAGTGCTCACAAGTTTAATAACTTGCTGTACTGAAGCTAAAATGCTTTAAAACCCCTTTTGTGATAAGGCTCATGTTTAGGATGCAGACATCTGATGAATGTTGCTGCGGCAGTTCCTGACATTATGTCACCGTATTTTGTGCCATAGGTTAACATGCTCATATGAGAGTTGAAAGAGCAGGATGTGTGTGCATATCTCACCTTTCTCAGCTGACAGGTTGGCATCTCTTGTTAAGCTACTGTTGTGAGTGACCTCTATGGAAAGGCTGAGGTTGACAGGTTGGGGCAGTAATGTCTTAAGCTACACAATTCCTCTCAGGATATGTCAGTACTTAGAGAACTACCAGGAATAAGTATGAGTCAAGAGCTGCAGTTAGAGGACTGCTGTGCAAGGAACAGCTTTTCATATATTTTGGACCCTCCTTTTAGACACCCAGCACAGCAACAGGCATTTGTGATTTGAATGTGCCTTGTACCCATTGCATAGGCTCACAGAAGTGTGTTGTGCTAAATCTGGTCCCCAGGATCTAGCCTAAGAAAGTTTGCCAGGACATTAGGTTGCTAGCTAATATGATGAAAGTGTGAGACTCTATTACTCCCTAAGTACTGGATGTTTTATTCCCCTTTTTAAGTTGCACTAGCGATCTACAGACCCACTTTTAATTTGAAGCTTTGCCTTCTCATATTTATTTTCTGCATTTTGCATGCTTGTGCAGTGAGGGCCTTTTGCATGTTTATTTTATTTTTAAAGAAAAAAATATGACAAGAATGGATGGAGGCCACCATTATCTTCCACAAAGGAGTAGACAGCAAGATAGTTCCTGGTGATTAAAACTTAAGATGTAGTAATACAGACTATAAAAGATAATGACCCATTATAAAATGCTTCAGGATTTGAAGACTCCACCTTTTCCTTATGCCTCACTAACTGTACTGGATCAGACCCATGAGGCTGAAGCAGACAGATCATCTTTATGATGGACAAACTCCCCATTGGGCACTGAGATCTGCTGAGCAAGGTTCATTAGTGGTGAGGTGAAATCTGAAGCACCTTTGAGAAAATGAGTGGAAAATTAAATGGGAACTAACTTGTGTGAGATGACTGGATTGCATTTTGTTCATTATCGTATAATTCAGTTTTCTGTTGGTGTTAACTTGGGCAAAGGCCCTTCCTGGTGAAATGATAGTTTTGGATGAACATCAGATTTGCTAAAAATGGTCAATGAAGTATTTGTCATGGATACTTTCTGCTCAGAAGGGACAGTAGCTGGAGAAGGAAACTAGAGATTTCAAAGCAATGTTGAAACTGTCCCTACAGGCAAGAATCTCTGAAACAGGATGTTGAGGACAAGAGTGATTACTTTGTTTTTTATATGAAAACTGGCACAACCACATGGTGATCCATAGTAGGGTGTTACGATTACTCGTTATCCCTCAGTCTTGTCAGTCTCCTTCATAACCTTTCTTTGAGTCTGTCTTTTTTCTATGGCATTTCCCTATAGTAACATACACACATTCTTATGGTCTTGCTATTATAGCAACTTGTAACTAAAAGAGGTTAGGAGGCAGTTTGTCATCAGAAACCATACAGAAGAATTACTGTTACACTGAGGAAGTAAAAGAAAATCCTCAAGCTATTTATTGCACTTACTGGAGTTTTAGTTAAACATTCTGGAAATGAAGAGCACTGTTGCTGGTGTGGTATAAATCTTTTTTTGGGGTACTGTCTGAGTTCTTTCCAACAGCAATGTTCCGTATGAGGGTATTTCAGATAGCAGAAGGATAACATGCAGAAACATTTTACAGTGGTATTTGACTTTTCACTGTGTTGCATTTCTAAAACTAGTACGTTTAACCCATCACTGCATGTAAAGGCAAAACACCCATGTCTGAGGGCCAGTCACTACTGAAGTTGCTGGAATAGTATCAATATTCCCATTCTCGTTTTGTGTCAGAGCTTTTATTTCAAACATATTCTAGTGTTTGGCCCCCATGTGCACATAGCTCTGTACTCCTTGTGTAAGAAAAGAAAGTCTGGAGAGTCTTGCAGTGACACAAGGTTTTCAGGACACCTGAGGAGTGAATTGTGTCCAGCAATAACTGGCATCTGAGCTGGCCTTTGGCAGGGGGAGTGTATGCGACAGTATCCACAAGCCACTTCAGAAAAGCAATTTGTTGCACTTAGAAAATGGAATTGACCTTATTTAGGTGGATCACTTCAGCTGAAACTTTTTCCTGTCTGTTGTATTATGCAGTCCGTAGTTTAAGAGCCACAAAGATACAGTAATGTCAATTTCTACATGTTCTATTTTAATTTGGTTTTTCCTTTTAAAATTTGTGTTTATCATTGGAAATGCATGGCGGTGGGTAGGAGAGGGTTTGAGCACTGGAATGCAGATTCTAGTATGCACACATAAGGCTGGACCTTGGTTTTGGATAAGTAATGTTGTGCGTATGATTTGTTTTTCAAGAGTGCTTGTCTTTTCTGAGAAAAAGTGACAACTGCTGTGAGTATTTGAAACAGAACCAATTAATCCATATTTTGAAAAAGGCTGTACTGTAACTTGTAATAACCTGTAGATAATACATTACTGATAAACATACCATCCATAAACTATTCCCATTTTTATGTGTGCTATGCATTTTTCTAGCTATTTTATGAGTTACAAAAAACATGAAGTTTTGATTACAGCATTGTGGTCATACATACATCACCTCACAAACTGTTGCACCTCTCTTTCTGGCAGAAGCATGCTTTGTTTTCCAAGGAATTGGATTAATATCTCAGGCTATCTCACTTTACTTTTGGAATTATTACCTAAATCTAATTTCTTCTTCCTTCTTTATATTGTTCTGTCTTTGATTGCATCTATATGTGGAGAAAAAAATGGAATAGGAAAGATAGCGATTTAATTAGTGGTGATGGCCAGAAGCTATAACTGTCATCACCAGAATGAATGGCTGCTTTCCAGTTGTAGCAGCAGAACTAGCAAAATTGTATCACCCAATTTATCTACCTGTTACTACACTCTGGGAGTCCCCATGTGTGTTGATCACATACTTACCAGGTGATTGACTAGTCTTGCAGCAGTTTTTCCATTTGTAGCTCTTCCATTTTGTCACATCTTGTTTCCCCAACTTGGACTCTAGAGAGATCTGTACAACATGCCTATGCAGATTAGTTTTGTTATTAATGCCCGAGTCCCCTTGTAACTGGTGTGCCCTTTCATTCTGACTAAACTGCTGAATAGTTTTCAGTGAATTAAAAATGAGCTTTGCTGTTATTTTCTCTTCAATTGGGATGTGCACTTCTAATTTCCTCATAGGTAAGTTGTTTATTAGAGGTATCCGTCTGTTCATTATTTGTGCTTATGAAGGTGGAGCAAATTCATATGCAGAACATAATTAGCACTTTGAATTGTTTTGATCTACTTTTCTCTAGGTAAACTCTTCGCTAATAGAAGATTTCCACTGGTGAGAAAACTTCTCTTTTAGACTTTTGGCATCAAAGCCTAACTAAGTGAATTTCATGATTCAGCTAGGTTTTCAGTGCACTGCAAATAATTTGAAATACCTTTCTCAAACACCACTTTTTATGCTAATTTTGCTTGGGGCTATTCAGGGGGGAGGTAGTATGAAATGCAAAATATTTAACGAATAATTTAAATAACTGAAGCATAGAACTTCTCCCTCAGTTTGAGGGCTTTATAGAAAAGTAACACACTGAAAAAAATCCTCTTCTGACTGCACATTAAGCTATGGAGAAGAGAATGGAAAATGTCTGTCATTTGAACTGCTGCAAGCATCTAAGAAAAGGTTTCTTGTGGAAATCTGTCATCTGTCTCATGTATTTTGAGGTGGTTGCACTAGTCACTCTGAGGTAGCTGTTTCCATTGGTGGTCTGCCCATGACACCATATTCCACCTCTTCAGAACCCTAGGAAACAGGACTCCTATCCAGATTAGTGTTCTAGATTAGCTTTAGTTTCACTAAGAATGCAGACTGGGATGCGGTCCACATACTAGTAATGACAGTCCCATTCTTTTGAAAACTGGATACATATTTTATCTATTACTTGTAGTAAAACAAATCTGAAGTAAAAATGCTTTGAAAACTCAATTTCATTTTCAGCTGCTGTTATAATGCTCTATTTACTTTTTCTCTACTACATTTCTGTCTTGTTTCTACATATGTGTAAATTAAGAACAGAAAAGCTAACGAGTACAGTGCAAGGATTTTCAAGACATTGTAATGATCAGTCAGGTTCTGAACAGGTGAAATCTCAAAAGCCTTCACTTTTTATACGACAAATATTTCTCTGACTACTAGAATACTCCATTCCCTATTCCCTTTGTTCGACCTCATTTCTAAAGAGCGGAACAATCTTCTTTGTGTTGCTTTTGCTCTGCTGAAAGTTGATATGAAGGCAGATCCTTTCAAAAGTGTTACATTCATATAATAAAAATATGTAGAGATAGAAACACAAACTCCCGCTCCAGGCTAGTATTTTTGGCTCTGTAGAGTACGTTTGAACATGAACAACCATGTATCTTCCATTTAACCATCATTTAATATAATTTCACTTGACCTAAGGAGCTGACAGCATTAATCTTCCATATTGATTAATCAGATGGAAAACACTTTTTCACATGATAGTAAGGTGACAGATTTATATCCAGAGAACAAGTACTGATGTGTTTAATTTGCTTGCAAATTGAACTGATAAGGTACAGATTATTTAGATCAAAGTCAGAAGTTAATTCTCATTTACTAGTCATTCTTGCTCAGACCATTAACAAAGACTCTAGACAGTTGACAGTTTGGTGGATTTTTGATTGTATTTCCATAGGTAAAACAAGTAGTTTCCACACAAAGTGCATGCATACTTTTTATATATATCTTTATAAAATATATACACAAAATATATACACACACTTTGTGTACTCTTAAGACTTTCCTCAGATTTGGTTTTACTGAAAATTTAGTGAATGAGGCAACTGTCAGATTTCTTTTGAATCTAGGTTATTCTTCTCTCATTCTGTATCACCTCTTCCTCAAAGAGGAACAGGCTTCTCCATTAATAAATGTGTATGTCTGTCTACCTATGTAACTTTCCAAACCCTTGCTGTGGAATTAAAAAGAGCACCACCTGATCTAGCTTTAATTAACAATTTGCAGAGTGGTCTTTCTTCACCCTGTAATACAGAAAGTCTCCTGTAACATGGAAATTAGCAAACACTATTGAAACAAAAGAAGTCTTTGAAATGAAAAGAGAGTAAGAATTATAATCCTTAATTTATCCATTATCACTCTCCCCCTTCTGTTTAAGCCTCTTTGCTGCAATAATCAAAACTGCAGTTGCTCAGTCACTGATAAACCTGAATCATATATTCATTCCATTATTCTCCTGCAGGCCCTAGAAGTATCTTTTGACCATGATACAGCTTGTCCAGTGATTGACAAGTGTTCTGATAGCTCATTTCACAGCTTTCTTGCATCTTAGGGGCTGAATTGCTGGAGGCACAAGTTGTGCAGAGAGAAAATCAAGCCTTATCAGTGCTTCCCAAATTCTTGTTCAGGTTTTTCCTCTTGAGCTTTTGCCTGGCTTTACTGATTTAATTAATGCTTCTATGTCCCTAGGTTACATACCTGCTGACTTTAAATCTGTTGCCATTTATCCATTATTAAGGTAACATTCTATGCCTGATGACTTGGCTGACAGCTATAGAACTACTGCCAAACTCCCATTCCCATCAGACATCATTGGAAACAAGGACATTAAAGATTTTTTTAAATGAAAAGGGATAAAATGTATCTTAAAAGTCTGACATCTTGAAGCTTTTTAGAAGCTAATTAACTTACATTGCATTGACTTGGATATTGTTGTTTCTTCTTTCATTCATGTCAGTGTTGCATTTGAAAAGAAACTCTTCTAAGAGCCACTTGACTCTGCTTTTAATGGTGAAGTTAAGGAAGGTAACCAATGCAACTGGTAATATCTTTAGCTTTAAACTTGTTTCTCTTGCTCTAGCCATCTTGCTTTGAAGTTTAAACTCTCATCTGTTCTCCTACAACCTGTCCAGGGGATGACCAGTTGTCACAGTGGAAGGGGACTTGCAGCAAAATCAAGAGGAAAGCATTACCACCTCTATGAGCTTCCTGACACTGGGGAAGATCCATTATATGGTCTGATCTGTGAAAGGGAAGATCATGTCCCCTTCTGAATAAAAAATCCTTCAGCTATTATGTATTATATTAAAAAAAATATGTACAGTAGTTCTCATTAGCCTCCCTGTAACTCAACAAGCTTAACGACTATTTCCTCCGTGCGGTTGTCCATTGTGCTTTGACTAGAATGGGTTTTTCAGTCTTTTTCAAATCACAGGTTTGATTTTCTAAGAGAAGTGGACCTCCGCATAATAGGTTTAAAACTATTGATTAGACACTTGTTTCTTTTAATTAACTCTTCATGAGTTTGTAGAAGCAGCTGATAGCCTCTTAGATATCTGTGGATCATGAGGGGAAAAGCTAGACTAGGATCCTACGGGATCCTAGTAGGATTGGTTTAGAAGACAGTATATCACTGTCTGTTTCCACTTTATAGCTTTCTTCAGTATTTCTGTACTAGCATTTCTGCACTCCTCTGTTTTTTGTCTTTTTGTAACCTTAAGCATCAAATAAATTACCTTTTAAAATGCACAAATTTTCATTAACTGCAAATATGAGGATAGCACATGAAATAAATGGATGTGAAGTTCCATAAAGAATAGATAATCTCATGTTCACAACTTCATCTTGGCCTAAATCCAGCTGATCTTTCAAAATGCTTGAAGTGCATCAAATGGAATTAGCAGCAGGTAGTTGCAAAAGAAGCAAAAAGGGCTTATTCTTCATACAAAATGTTCCAGAATGCCTTTCTGCAGGTTGTTGAGGGTCCTAAAAATTTACATGTGTAAAAAGTGACTGGAAAACTTAATGAATGAAAAAGAATCCACTGAGAATTATTAAATAGAAAGATGTGATACTTGGCTCAGGAGATCCTGAACTACAAACTGCTGGAAGCCAGTGGTGTACAAGGTAAGTATGTTTCACCTGTTCTTATACTATTCTCAAAACTACTCCTACTTCTGAGTTTCTTTGCCCATTGTGAGAGATAAGGTCCAGGGTTATCCTGTACTATTCTTGTTTTACTATTTAAGTGTTTTTTTCCCTTGACCCTGTCTTTCTTTTGGACTGCTTCAGGGTTATCTCCTTGGTTAAACATTTGCTGTAATGCTTTAATAACAGATATTAATGTAGATGTATCCATTCAAATGTTACTGCTCTGTAGATGGCACAGGTGTTTCTGTTGAAATTTTTATGCCTGATTTGATTTAATTTTTTTAACAATGTTTATCCAAGATTTAACATTTCAGTGAATAAAATTAAAATAAACCTCAGCATTTGAAAACTAAGTTTGGGAATCCCACCTGTCATAAAAATTCTTGTTTTAAACACAGAAAGTTTTGAAAGCATTGAAATCCTGAAATTATTACTTTGCTCAGTAAGATTGGCATAAATTCCTTTTTTTCTTTTCTTCTTTCTTAGGCATTTTTAAGCTCTAATTGTAGTTGTATTTATAAGGAGCTTTTATATTTTTGGAAGATAACACTATGCAAATAATCTGCTGTGATTAAAATTGTAACATGTAGAGTCTGAAGTACACAGAATAATTCCTGCAAGTATTGATATAAAAGTATCTTTGGCTTCCTATATCCCTCCACTATATTTTAACAAATTCTGAATACTTCTGTCATTACAGAAGGAGGCCATGTCTAGCTTTGAATAATAAAAAAATGTCATTGCAGTTGACAGCTGACAGTGCATTGTAAATGAATCCACAGTTTGCCATACAAATAAACAAGGAAATAAGTACAACTGGAGTTTAAAAAGTAGAAAAATAAAATGTTAAGTTGAACCTAATGTATATTCTGCTGTAAATGAAAGCTTTTAGAATCCTTTGATTCTTTTCAAAGGTTGCTTCTGTTGGAAGAAGGCTAGAAGTATGTGAGCTGCTTTAGTCTTTTATGAAATCAGTACCCTGTTTAGGTACTAAGGATGTACATGGACATGGTTTCAGATATTAGTACTGCTACGTCAGGAGCTGGAGTCAATTGTACATTTATCAAAAAAAAAATCTGTAGCCAAATGTTGTCTAAATGTCGAAACAGAACATTTATGGGGAAATGCCATTTAAGAATAATATTTTCACAGAATGACAGAATCCCAGGTTGGAAGGGACCTCAGAGATCATCTAGTCCAACCTTTCTGGGAAGAGCACAGTCTAGACAAGATGGCCCAGCACCCTGTCCAGATGGCTCTTGAAGGTGTCCAACATGGCCGAGTCAACCACTTCCCTGGGGAGATTATTCCAATGGTGACTGTCCTCACTGTGAAAAATTTTCCTCTTGTGTCCAATCAGAATCTCCCCAAGAGCAACTTGTGTCCATCCCCCCTTGTCCTCTCCATGTGACTCCTTGTAGAAAGGGAGTCTCCATCTTCTTTGTAGCTACCCCTTAAGTACTGGTACATGGTGACGAGACCCCTCTAAGCCTCCTTTTCTCAAAGCTGAACAAACCCAGTTCTCCCAGCCTATCCTCATATGGCAGCTTCCCAGTCCTTTGATCATCTTGGTGGCCCTTCTCTGGACCCCTTCCAGCCTGTCCACATCCTTTTTGTATAGCAGGGACCAGAACTGTACCCAGTACTCCAGGTGTGGCCTGACAAGCGCTTAGTAGAGAGGGATAATGGCTTCTTTATGTCTGCTGGTGATGCCCTTTTTGATGCAACCCAGCATCCTGTTGGCCTTCTTGGCCACAGCAGCACACTGTTCACTCATGTTGAGCTTCCTGTCCACCAGGACCCCCAGATCCCTTTCCACAGAGCTGCTCTCCAGCCAAGTGGATCCCAGTCTGTGCTGCACTGCTGGATTACGTTTTCCCAGGTGCATTACCTTACACTTGTCCTTGTTGAACTTCATAAGGTTCTTGCTGGCCCACTCTTCCAGCCTATCGAGATCTTCCTGCAGAGCAGCTCTCCCTTCTGGAGTGTCTACTTCCCCACTCAACTTGGTGTCATCTGTAAACTTCATCAGGCTACACTTGATGCCATTATCCAGATCACTTATAAAGGTCTTGAATAACATTGGGCCCAATATCGATCCCTGGGGGACCCCACTAGTGACAGGTTGCCACTTGGAAAAGGAGCTATTTACCACCACCCTTTGGGTGCGGCCTGTCAGCCAGTTCCCCGCCCACTGCACAGACCACTTGTCTAGGGCATAACACATCAATCTCTCCAGGAGGAGGCTGTGGGGGACTGTATCAAAGGCCTTGGAGAAGTCCAGGTAGACAATGTCCACCGCCTGCCCCATTTCAACCAGGCAAGTCACTTCGTCATAGAAGGCCACCGGGTTTGTAAAGCACGATCTGCCTTTAGTGAAGCCATGTTGGCTTTTCCCAGTAACGTGCTTCATTTGACTTGTGATGGCCCCCAGGAGGATTCATTCCATAACTTTCCCAGGGATTGAAGTAAGGCTGATGGGCCTATAGTTACTCAGATCCTCCCTCGAGCCTTTCTTGTAGATAGGGGTAACATTTGCCTTTCTCCAGTCCTCTGGGCCATCCCCCGTTCTCCGTGACTTCTCAAAGATTATGGAGAGTGGCCTTGCGATGACATCAGCCATCTCTCTCAACACCCTTGGGTGGATGGTGTCAGGTCCCATTGATTTGTAGGGGTCAAGCTCCTGTAGTAATTCATATACTAACTCTTCCTTCACTGATGGTGGGTTGGTGTTTGGATCAACCGGCAATTTTGTTCCCAAAGCCTGGGACCCAACAGTGTTGGTAAAGACAGCGGTGAAGGAGGTGTTGAGGACCTCTGCCTTTTCAGCATCATTGGTGATTGACTCTCCTTTTCCATTTAACAGTGGGCCTATGTTTTCCTTCTTTTTCTGCTTATGGTTGACATGTCTGAAGAAACCTTTCTTGTTATTTTTGACATCTACAGCCAGTTTCAATTTGAGTTGGGCTTTTGCTTTTCTAACTGCATCTCTGCACACTCTGGCAATGCCCTTGTAGCTCTCGACAGATAATCCTCCACTTCTCCATCTCTGGTATGCTTCCCTTTTGGATTTGAGTAGACCCAGGAGGTCATGGTTGAGCCATGGGGGCCTCTTGCTCCACTTACTTCCCCTTCCTTTGTAGGGAATAAATTGGCTTTGTGCTTCCAATAGAGAGTTCTTGAACTCCCAGCACTCACTAGCTGCTTTGTCTTCCATGGAAGCCTCCCATTGAATCCCTCCCAACTGAGCCCTGAGTGAACTTACGTTTGCTCTTCTGAAATCCAGGATCCTTGTCTTAGAGCTGAGCTTCAGCACACTCAGCAGGATCCCAAACTTCACAATATTGTGGTCACTGCAGCCAAAGCTATCACTAACCGAGATATTACAAAGCAGGCTTTCTCGGTTTGTGAATAGCAAGTCCAGCAGTGCCTCATTCCTGGCTGGCACATCTAACATTTGTATCAGGAAACAGTCCTCAATACATTCCAGGAACTTGGTGGATGACATGCCAGCTGCCATATTGTTCTTCCAGCAGATGTCTGGGTAGTTGAAGTCCCCCATCAGGACCAGGTTCTGTTGGCCAGAAGTTTGCTTCAGTGCCCCCAAATATAGCTTTGTCAGCTGCATCATCATGGTTAGGAGGTCGACAGCAGATGCCCACTGTGAGGTCCTGCTTGGAGATGACCCCTTTGACTTTAACCCAGAGGCTTTCGATAGAGCAGTCGCAATCACCATAGTTGGCTTCGATACATTCAAGGTGTTCCTTGATGTAGAGTGCAACTCCTCCACCTCTTCTACCTTGCCTGTCCTTACAAAACAACCTGTAACCGTCCATTGCGATCACCCAGTCATTTGAGTTGTCCCACCATGTTTCAGTTACTCCTATGGTGTCATTCCCTTCTGAGTGGGCACAGAGCTCTAGTTCCTCCTGTTTGTTACCTAGACTGCGTCATTCGTATACATACACTTGAGGTGATTACTCTTCTGTTTTACCTCTTGGGAGACAGCTAAGGAACCTTTATCACCACACTGCTTGGCCTGACTTACTCCCCTGTTGGACGTGCTGGTGTGAGCGTTTTTGCAACGGCTCCAACCCCACAAGTCCTTCAGTTTAAAGCCCACCTCACCAGATTAGCCAGCCTAGTGCTGAAGATTCCCTTACCCCTTTTAGACAGCTGGATTCCACCCCTCCTTAGTATGTCGGTGTCATTGAAGAACACCCCATTGTCATAAAAGCCAAACCCCTCACGGTGGCACCAGCCATGTAGCCAGGAGTTGATATACATTATGCGCCTGTTTCTGGCTGCTCCCTTCCCTCGAACTGGCAAAATGGAAGAGAAGATCACCTGAGCACCAATGTTTTTCACTTGCTCCCCCAGGGCTCAAAAGTCTTCCTTGATTTTACCCAGGTTATGGCTCTCAGTGTCGTTCATGCCTACAAGAAACAGTAATAGCGGATAGTAGTCTGTTTTCCTGCTGAGTTGTGGCACCCTCTCGGCAACATCTCAGACCTTGGATCCTGGAAGGTAGCATACCTCTCGTGACTCCCTGTCAGGTCAGCAGATGGGTGCCTCAGTACCCTTAAACTGAGAGTCACCCACCACAAGCACTCATCCTTTCTTTTTATGATGTCCACTGTATGTTACTGGTACAGTTTCCCCTTGCAGGGGACTTTGCAGACCTTGCTCATGGGTGTCCTCAGTCGTTAAGGCTTCATATCTGTTTCTGATTGTGATGGTGAAGAGTGCAGGCTGATGTGGAATCCTGCTTCTGTGAGTCACCAGTGTCCACGGTGCTTCATCCTCGGCAGTGTCTGCCACAGGAATATGATTCTGGAGCCACCTGTCTATCTCTGCCTCAGCTCCTATAATACTGCGCAGCCTCTTCACCATTTCCTGCAGTTCAGCCCCCGACATAAGAGGTCATCAACCTGTGCACACCTCATGCAGGTACTTACCTTTTTGTCAGGAGAGAGATTTAGGCAATTGCCACAACCCACTGCCTGTACTGATGCGTCCTTTCTTACCAGACCTGTCTGGGTGGATGCGTCTGACATCTCAGGGGCTTTCGCTGAACGAACAGTGGTTTTAGCTCTGAGGCGAGTGCCCACCATTTTGCCCAAGGCCAAGGCACTTGCCTGAGCTGTAGACCTACAAGCGGGCTGCGGCGTCCCTCCTGCTTGCCCTGCCTGTGCGAACTGCCGCGCCGCGCCACGCCCTCCTGCCGCGCCACGCCCTCCTGCCGCGCCACGCCCTCCTGCCGCGCCACGCCCTGTTTGCCCGTCCCGTTCGCCGCGCTCCTTAGGGGCTTTTTAAATCTCCCGCCGTTGCTTCTGGCCACGCCCCAGGCCCCGTCAGCTGCACGTCAGCCTCGCTCACGAGAGCTGCCAGCTCCTGGCGGGTCCCTCTGCTCACCCCCGGGCTTCTCGGGTGCGAGGAACTGCCTCGCCTGCCCTGATCTAGCGCTGCGCCGCGGGACTTGCCCCTGCCACCGCCGTGCTCCTCGCTGACTCGGGTTTTTAGAAAATTACAGATTCATCAGTCTTGATTAAACAAAGAAGCGAATGTCCAAATTTTCCATATAATAGCTTTTCAATTTTAAATTTAGAAAATTAAAATTAAAATACTTTAAAAAGTTGAAATGCCTGCAGCAGAAATATTTAAAAATTCGTAAGTATATTTTCTAACATACTGAATCAAAAGTAATCAAGTTTCACAAAGCTAATGTCTGAGTCTGCCTTTTTAAAAATCTGAATTCAGCTCTTTCTCTGCTGGACGAGGTGGGAGAGTAGTGGGAAAACTGTATCCAGCTCAGCTAGTCTCTGTAGAAATGTAGCTGTGCTGTGGACTGACAAGATAGCCAATATATCCACTGTTCTATGTCTGCCACTGCAATCTCCAATATGCCTTTCTTTGGGTCGAGTAAAATTTTTCTTGTTCCTTCAGCTTGTTCTTTACTGCTGTCTTTTGTCATTAACTTTGTCCTAATGTCCATACTGGAGGAAGACAGCAGTGAGTTGTCTAGAGGAATCCAGGCTCCAACTGTCTGCTCCATACAGAGATGCTCATTTTGGAAGAAGACAAACAGTTTTTTCCTGCTTGTTTTCGTTGATAGCAGTTTGCTACATCTATTCTGAACTGCTCCTTAGTGTTTGCCATGTTGAGTCTCCCATTATTTCTGTACTGGCTTCCAGAGAGGAGATTGCCTTCTCAGTTCAAGCTGCCTCAGGCCAGATTTTCTATTGTCAGGGTTTCATGACAGTTTCTGTGCAAGTTTCTGTCTGTCTTGAGAGTGTACTGGATCGGGTCCCAGTATGATATGGGAATGCAGTTCAGGTGGATTACCTCATTATTTGTCTTTTTGCATTTTTGGCAGCTAATTTTTGAAAAGGTTTAGGCATAATCCTATTGCTCTTGTTTCAGAACCAGGGAATTACATGTTGAACATTGCTACTCACTTGGGTTTGCTCCAAATCACAGCAACACACTGACAATGGCAGATTAAATTCCCTTCTCTTCCTTGTTACAATTTTCAGTTAATAATCCACACACTGAAGATGTGGCAGGCCTGGTTGATGCCTTTTAGCACAAGTGACCTAAGTATTAGATGTCCCTCAAAATCTAAGGGATACAGATTTGTGAGGGTTCTGCAGTCATCTGTCTTCCTAAAAATCACTAGTTCTTCTGATACAGTTTGAAGCAATTTTAAGACTGTACTTAAAAAAGCCTTAGGGTTCCACTGGCACTGATGCTGGGTGTTAAGGCTGAGGCACATTGGCAGAAAGTAATTGGGAAACAGTTTTCTTTCTGCATTGTACATCAGTCTGACTAGTGTTATAAATCTATTGGTTTAATAATCATTCCTATTCACACACACAATAAAAGGAGGTGTAGCTGACTTGATCATTTGTGTTTTAAGTTTTCTGGTTTCTAGCTTCACCTGCTTCTTTTATCTTTACTTTGTCTCTTCATCCATATTCAGGGGAACCTCATTCAAATCCAGCAAGCAATTACACTGTGGTGTAACCATGAATAATATTGCTGCTTATGCACACTTAAGATAGCCCATTTCTTGACAGGGATTATATTATATAGATTGATACTGTCTATTTCTTTTTAATTCTGTCAGACTTGCTATCCATCTTTGTAGACGTTTATGAAATATCTGTCTTCATTGCAACCTTCCATTAAAACTGGAGATGATGTTTTATCCAATGATGTATATTCTGCCTGTGCTTACAAAGCTGGAGAGTGCATGCAGGCTGCATAAAGTCACTTACAGAAAGATAAAGTATGGTGAGAGAAAATCACGAAGAGCTTATCTATGGATAATGTGTGGAAGTGAAAACATTTTATTAAAGGCAATATTTCATCTTTTAAAACCACAGAACTAATACTGAAATCAAGAGGAATCTCATGTATGAAAGCTCTCAGGCTAGTTAGATGGCTGTAAATCGTTCTTAGGGGACTGTTACAACAGGCTGCTTACCTTTATTATTAGTTACAGGGGACAAACAAAAAGAAAAAAAATTCTATCTTTTAAGTCATGAATTTCAGTTCAGGAAGCTCCCTCCAGGATCAGAATGCAGCTTTTTTTCCAGTTCAGTAGCCATTAAAAAGTTTAAGAAATATCTCATGATAAAATGGAAGTCTCTTCCTTATACTTTTTTTTTTAGCAATATACCCTTACCATGCATCAGTTTTACAGAGAATGAAAAGACTGATCATTTTGAATGTATTTATGTGTGGTGCAGTTCCTTGTTCT
The DNA here is from genome assembly GCF_963921805.1 of Phalacrocorax carbo. Taxonomy (NCBI): domain Eukaryota; kingdom Metazoa; phylum Chordata; class Aves; order Suliformes; family Phalacrocoracidae; genus Phalacrocorax; species Phalacrocorax carbo. The sequence continues at coordinate 11,779,218 of NC_087522.1, read as the reverse complement.
GATTAATGCTATAGCAATAATTTTCCCCAGTAAAGAAGTAAATATGTGTACTTCCAATCTGAAAATAGTTTGTTTAGATTAAAAAGCTACCACTGAAAAGAAAAATTCATACAGTTGGAAAATTATACAGAATAGGAACAATAAGTCAACAAATTATGAAAATTTGTGAAGATCTACTAAGTGATCCAGATTCCCTTAGGTTGCTCAGGCCTTTCAGAACCCACTACTTGTTACCAGTGACCACTTTTGTTCAGAAAACTAGGATTAGCTATTGATATAGCTTGATAAAAGGCTCTTCACTATACTCTCCCTTCTTGCAGTCAGACATTTGCTCTCCCTTTTCCTTACTTTTTTCCTTTTCGGAATGTTTATTGAATGGAATTTTATTTAAAAAGGAAAAAAGAGAAAAAGAATATTTAGTAATATTGATAAGTCTGCAATTGTCTTACAACTTTGTAGTTTCATTTGCTTAGAAGATAGTGACTATTGGAAAAGTGAAATGATACATGTAGAAATGGAAATAATATGCAAGCTAGGATTTCCTACTATATATTACTTTGATACTTTATGTAAATAATTAATGCAATATCAGATAGTATGGGAGACCACAGAATAAGAGATTTTAGGTAATTCTTCCTTTTGTTGAGGTTAGAACAGTTATTGCAACACAAGCAACTTGTTACAGATGTCAATACTGGGCAAAACAACTCTACCAGAAACTAGAGCCCAGTGCCATAAAATGCTTAAGAACATGTTTAGCCTTAAGTCCAGAGCCTCTGCCATTAACTATCAGATAACTGTCAGATATATATGGCATGTGCTTAAATACCTTGCTGAGTAAGAGTCATCAGGTATGAGCTAATCCTTATAGAGGTCAGTAGGAAAGTATCTATAAGTATTACATTTGGGCATGATGCTGCCTCTTCTTTAAGTAAATACCTCTGAAGTGATCCTGCTGGTATCAGCAGTGAAGCATTTTACTAGTTTTGTCTAGAATTTACAATTATTTTTAAAATATTAAATACTATACTTCATTTAGCAATCTCTGTTTCTCTTCAAGAGTCAAATTCATGCATATAAACTCTTTAAATTATGATTGCCAGAATTATTTAGCAAATACCACTTTCCCTGTAATATAGCTGAATAACTGTTTTATATTTACGTTTATAAATATTAAGTGACCAATTCTGTAGCGTAATAAGGTCAACAAGCTACCTCTAAGTTGCAGGGTAACTTGTATGGGTGCTTTTTATATTTTATATATAATTGTATTCGACCAGGTCTAGAGTGTTTATAGACTATGGTTGTCTATATATGGTAATAATTGCAAAATAAAAAGAAATACGGTATTTCTTTGGCATATATAGGAGTTTCTCCCACAGTCCATCAAGGGAGATGGATTCTCACCAGTACAAATGAGAACAAAAGTCCCATTTAATGAACCTCTTCCAACACACCTCACGACACTCTACAAGTAAAGACCATGACATTGGTTTACAAAACTGAAAACAATGATTCTCATACAAACAGCAGGAGCAAGGCAAAACAACACCTTAGAAAGCATTGACAGCACATAGAAAATTAGTGGCCAAAACTTAGGTAAATTTCTAGACTAGGTAATAATTACTTTTTTTCAGATCCATGTTTGCAGTCACATCTGTAGTTTGTATTATGTAAGCCAAAGTATTTCACATTTAAAACATAAAATACCTGGGAGGAAACAGTTCACCCTAGAAACAGTATTTTTTGTTTTAATTTTTTAGAGAAAGCTTTAAGGGATAAAATTAAAGTAATCACAGCTACTACTAATATGAATTTCCTAATATGGCCCTCATTTTCTAATGGTCAACTCACTGTGAAAAGAATTAACATGCCTGGGTTTTTTCTGTGAGGTGCTTGCAATTAGATTTTTAAATCATCAATAAAAATGTTTACAGGAATGCTCTGTAAGTACGACTTTTGGGCTATGCTTTTTACATGCACATCTGTACTGTTGATATAAATTCAGCTGATATTTATTTTATAGTGCTTTTCTCTGTAGTGGGTTAATAGCAATAGCCTGGATCACTGCAGTTTTCTGAAAGAGGAAAGAAGTCTCTTCTGTCAGTCTCACTAGTTTTACCAAATGTCTCTGCTGCAGCCAAGGGTCTGATGTGGGCAGCAGCCCAGAACTCAAAACTCTCAGAGGGTTACCTGCAGGGCACATGTGAACAACTAACAAACCCCAAACTAGGAGTTTTAAACATGTTACTGACATGTGCTGTTATAACAGTGGTCACAGTGGTAATTATTACGAATTTTCACATGTGTATTATGATCTTGTCTTAGTGTCCTGGTTTCAGCTGGGATAGAGTTAAGCTTCTTCATAGAAGCTAGTATGGGGCTATGTTTTGGATTTTTGCTGGAAACAATGGTGATAATGCGGAGGTGTTTTAGTTGTGGCTAAGTAGCACTTACACTGGTCAAGGACTTTTTCAGCTCCCCGTGCTCTGCCGGGTGCACAAGAAGCTGGGAGGGGGCACAGCTGGGACAGCTGACCCCAACTGACCAACGGGATATTCCATACCATATGGCGTCATGCTCAGTATATAAAGCTGGGGGAAGAAGAAGGAAGGGGGGGGGGAATATTTGAAGTAATGGCGTTTGTCTTCCCAAGTAACTGTTACATGTGATGGAGCCCTGCTTTCCTGGAGGTGGCTGAACACCTGCCTGCCGATGGGAAGTGGTGAATGAATTCCTTGTTTTGCTTTGCTTCCGCACGCAGCTTTTGCTTTACCTATTAAATTGTCTTTATCTCAAACCATGAGTTGCCTCACTTTGACTCTTCCGATTCTCTCCCCCATCCCACCAGGGGGGAGTGAGCGAGCGGCTGCGTGGTCCTTGGCTGCTGACTGGGACTAAACCATGACACTTAGGAAAATAGGATGAGAAAGACTTTAAGCCACCTTTTTTCATCCTGTCCTTTGTGGGTGATGGCAACATTTCCTCAAATATAATGTAGAGCTGTTTTTAAATTACAGACATAGCAGTACCTAAGGTTTTCTTATTTTTGTCTGTTGCATCCCTGTCTCTGCTTAAGTAGACGAGTCCATCCTCTGTGCTGTCAAAAGAATAGGAGGTTACACTTTAAGATATTCAGTTATGCTTGGAATGTATCTTTTGTTTGTGGGATTTGTTTTTGTGTAATTTCTACATGCCAGAGCTGTAGGGTTTCGTGTTTGTGACATTGTCACAGTCTGGCTAATTTATTCTCAAATGCTCCTCTTTCCATAATTTTCTTTTTGTCTGGGAAAGCCCACTGATTTAACTAATGAATCTAGTACTGATTTCTGAACAGCTGCTAATAATAAGAAAATTGTCTTGATGGTTATTCTCGAGTCTGAAGAATGAGCATGCAAGCAAGTTATTGGGTCTTTTTTTTACTTTCCAGGATGTTTGGCTTGTTTGGAGAGCTCTCATGTCAAATCCCTTTTATCTGTAATTACAAAGCATTATGATTTCATCTTGGTGCCAAGGGACAGCAAATGACTGCAGGGAATACTGAAAGCCATTTATTTATCTTAAGGCCAACTTTTGGTCACAGTGACATCATTGCCTAAATTCTCAGTGAATTTATCTGTTTGGAGCTTTAACCCTATGCATGCTTCCCACGACTGACTAAAGTTTATATACGAACTCTACTGGGAGCACTTGGGAATACATTACTTTCCTTTCTCTCTTAAATATTATGGGCTAGACTATTTGTCCCAGGGATCTGACAGCCAAATTAAAGAGAGATTATTTTTATTCCCACTTTTTAAATTAACTAATATCACAAAAATTGAACTGATTCATCCTCAATGACAGAAGAAGTCCATTTCACACTGGGAAATGAAACCTATGTCTTTCAGAAGCCCAGTCTTACTTCTTGGTCAAAACCTTTCTACCTCCCTTCTGTACTCTTCTACCCTTTCATACGCTCGCTTGGAATTCAGAGGCATGATTTATCCAGATTGTAGCTATAAGCTGACTTGTAGAGGCAGGTTCTTTCCTTACCTCTGAGATCACATCATCTGTGTGGGATGTTATATTGGAGATCAGGATTTCAGCCTTTTAAAGACTGTGGCTGACTGCCAGGTAAGGACATCAAATGAAAGAGCTACTGTCAAATATATGAATGAAGTTGTGCCTCAGGATTGTTTGTGCCTCAGGATTCTTTGTTTCCAGACAGTCTGTAGTGTGTCCAGATATATGTGCTTTTAGCTACTATATACGTCTGTCTAGGGAACATGCACTGATTTGCAATTGCAGTGTAAAATCACTGAATTTTTGCGAAACCTCAGATACCTTTATGCCACTAATTACAGCTTTCATCTGCTGCTAACTGATAAAAGAAATATGAGAAAAAACTCAGTCCTAGGAGAATAGACTTTCTGTCCCATCTTTGCTGTGGACCTTGAAGAAAAAATAATAGAAGAGTTGTAATGGACTTCCAAAGATCATCTAGTCCATCTTTCTCCTTCAAGAAGGTTCAACAATATCTAAATCATTCTTGACAGAATCAGTTCAAGGTTTCTTTAAAATAATTTAGCAATGGAAACTCCACAGCCTCTGTATAAAATCCATTTCATTGCTTGTCATTCCACACTGTTCAAAAGGTTTTTCTTCTAATACTTGACTAAATTGTCCTTACACCAACCTTTTTTTTTTTCCTGTCTCCAGTAGGGTAATTATTTTCTTCTTTCCAGCGACTCTTTACACAGATATAATCATGTCTCTCCATAGCTGTCTTTTCTCTAGAATAAAAGGAAGAAATACTCTCTAAAATAACAAAGTTTTATTTTTTCTTGGCTTATGCTACCTTCTTTATCTTTGTAATTTCTAATCATCTGACCATTGCTGTTTCTCCTTTCTGGAGTTCATTTATAAATTTCTGATGCTATTTCAGTTAAGGCCTTACTCATATGAATAGAAGGATTATATTACATTAGAACTCAAAAATACTTTTTGCAGAAAAGTTTCCTAGTCTATCATTTCCTACCTTGTCTGTTTTTCATGTCCTCATGTTAGTAGCACTTTGCATATGCCATTGCTGATCTGCAGTGCTCTGAAATAGCTGGGATCATCAAGATCATTTGAATTCCAGTCACATCTTATGTTCCTTTCTGCAGGTCTGCTCTGTAGTCTGTCCTCTAAGTCATGACTGAAAATATTCCTCGGTACTGAACCCCTGGAAAATCTTACTAAATGCTATTATTTGAATAATGGAGTTGGCACCCATTTTCCAGTAGTTCCATCTAGACAAGTTGTGAGAGAAAAAGTAGCTGGGGGGGGCTACAGAGATGCTCAAGTGATACATGCAGAATCTGCAGAATCTTCCCCTGTAATGCGATGAGTCTCCTGTTCCCACTCAGTCTTTTTTTCTCTTTTCCCCTCATACTTCTGAAGTGAGTTTGTGGGTATTTTTCTTTCCTGGCATCACTTATTTAGCCTGTGAACAAGCTAAAGACAGTGTGAAAATTAGATCCCTCTCTTTACATCTGAGACCCCTTTCCTCACTAATGCTTTGACTCCACTTGGCTTCACATTTACATTATTCTCACAAATGCTCTGATCCAAATAGCAGAACTCTAAAATTGCTGTTGGAGTCTCTGCCTTCTTCTATTAGGATAATGCTAAAGTCCATTGAGATAAATGATCAAAATGAGATTCTCTAAGTGGTGGCAGAAGGACACCAGCCTTTTACAGCACACTGATGTCCTGGGGAGGAGAGGCCTGGCTGATTATAATTAGAATCCTGGGTGCAATTACTGACTTTGCTGCACTGTAAATCGAGCAAATCCTTGAAACTCATTCAGTGTTAGTTTCTGTCTGCTAGGTAATGCTACTTCAAATACAAGATCTTTGGAGAAGGGACTGTATTTCTAAAGTATACATAGTGCAAGCAGCTTCATATTGCCATCTAAAACATGGTATATTGTCAGTTACTGACTATATTGTGTCTTCTTAAAAAAAAAATCCTCTGTGTTTTTGTTAAATATCAGCAGACCAGTGTCAACACCAATGTTTATGTGTGTCACTCCTTACCTGTGTTGCCAGTGGTATATGCCGAGAAACTGAAGATTTGGAGAATAGCCCAGGTTGGAAGGGACCTTGAAAGGCCATCTGGTCCAAATTTCATGGGAAAGGGGGTCTAGATGAGATTATCTAGTACCCTGTCCATTTGTGTCTTAAAAACATCCAGTGATGGGGATTCTACCGCATTCCTTGGGAGGTTGTTCCAGGAATTGATTGTTCTCACCGTAAAAACATTTTTTCTTATATCAAAATGAAACATCTCCCAGTGCAACTTGTAGCCCATTGCCCCTTTGTCTTCTGCATGTGGCTCCTTGTGGAGAGAGCCTCCATCTTCTTTGTAGCCACCCTTTAAGTATTAGAATACTATGATCAGGTCCCCCATGAGCCTTCCCTTCTCCAGGGAGAAGAGACCTAATATTTCACTATTCTGTGTCCACTAGATATGAACCGTTTTATCTTCTTTTCAGTGACATTTTGTTACAAATTATATAATCTGTACATAACATCTCTTCAGTTGTCTGTTTTGTAGCATAAACAACTGTAGTTTTTTCATTGTTTTCCTCACAGTTTGTTTTCTCTACACCTCTGCTTATTCATACGTATTGTTTAAGCAATAACTGATTACAATAACTGTACTGATTTTTCTCTTCCCTGGTACTCTCCAGCTGACCCTTATATATCTGGAAGCATGATGGCCAAGGCTTGGTACAGTATTTTTAAAGATGTCACTGGCTGAATTCAGGACAGAAATTTGTACCTCCAATCAGGATGTTCCAGGAGATACTTTCTGTGCTCACCAATGGAGTGCCAAAAGTGCCTTTCCTGCTAGCACCTCAGCCAGTCTGAAGTTTTGGATGAGAAACCTATAAAACAGCTTTCTGGCAATTCTTCCTCCTGTTGCTGACAGAATGAGATGAAAACAGATGAGAGCATAGGGCTCCTTCCTCTACCACAGCTTCAAGCCTTACATGCAGGAATATGGACAAGGGGTATTAGGATTCTGTGTGTATGTGAAACAGTCTCCCAAGGGAAACAGGCATGTCATACAGCTTGAGAGACTGTACAGCTGGAAAATAGTGGAAAACATGATATGGAATAGTATGCTAGGAGATAAGATGCTTTTTATTCCCATCTGTGCTTCAGGGGTTGAATTGGCAGCAAATTAAAAAACCTTTACTAGGCAACAGAAAAGATCAAGAAATATAGTATATGCAGAGCCGGGCTTTGGCAGGAGGTAGTGTATGCCCTAACTGGATAATAGAAGCAGGTCTGGGGTTTAATGTAGAGCATGTGCTTTCCAAATGTTTTTTTTGTAAGATCTCGTGCTCTGTCAGTTTTTGCAGAGTCTTTATGGACAGTGGTTTTTGACCTCTAGTTAAAATGTCTTTGAATAGAATTCTCCAAGAGAAACCTCAACACTGTATTATTTTTCTGGCATCCATTATTGTGTAACATATGGCTATGTCCCTCTGCGGAGGTTGTGTTGTCTGTCTCAGCTGCTATTCCACATTGATAAAAATACTGGTTCTCTTCTCACTTGTATATATTAACAGCTTGAGTGTAAGTGAACATATATGCCACAGGTTCTGGAGACTTATGATCACCAAGAGGGAAAAAATACCTCTGTTTATTATGGTGTCTCTCATGTGGTTCCCTTGTGCAGCTGACAAAGGGGAAATTAACAGATGGTGTAAAACTTCTGTAGTTATTAACAGACACCACTATATCGCTTCTATATATTTTTTCTTACTGCGGCCTTAGTCACCTCTTAAGTTTTGTAACTTTTCTCTTGATCTAGTGGACATTATTGATAATCTGTCTTTTCCTCAGTTTCCTGTTTGTTGATGGGAATATGGCCATTCTGATATTAACAAACCCAAAATCTACCAACCAAACCCCAAAGCCAATGCAAGCTTGCTTCTGTTAATGTTGGTAATATGCTCTTTGGCTGGCGTTCTGTAATGCTGCAGCATCAACAGGAGGTGTTGCACACCGTGCTGTCTTGCTTGTGTTTGTCTCTTTTTTTTTTTTCCCCTCCTCCTTTCCTCATATACATATATATGTGTATATGAGGTACAATACATGTTCCTCCATTTTCAGATAAGACAATAGAGAACAGTTTTCAAGGCTACTGATTACTGTAATATTTTACAAAGAATCGCTTTGCAGTTTTGTATCTCATCTCTTTCTGAAACTGTGACCCATCCTAAAAGGTCACTGTTGAAAAGTGAACAAATGTAATAGAACATACTGGAAAGTCATTATTGGAAAGTCAACTTCATCTTTCCCTGGATTTGATTAAATGCATTGACTACACTTCAACCTCTGTCATACTTTTGTATGAGAAAGTATTATTATACAGTGGTTGTGGCTGTAATATTATAGATATGGGGATTGATATTTGAGCTGGTAAAATACTTGATATTATATCTTTACTTAAGTGTAGTGTCCCCTCTCTTCTGCCTGTTCACTCACACTCCACACAGACACAGTCTTCTTGCACATATATTTGTATTCTCTTCCTATTATGAAAAAAAAACCCAACCACATTTCAAATGGGAGAATGGCTTTTGTAATGTATACAGTAAGTTTTTCTATCACTAACCTGTCAAGGAAGTACAACCCCAGAGATAACTGGACTGTGATTATCAGTAGATTTGGGGGTGATAAAAGACGCCTTTCCTGCTGAATGCTTATCTAATACTGCTGTCTTTGGAGAATGATATCTCACCTAACAAAACCATCAATTAATAATAAAATAAATTGTACGTGGTGAAGTGACAGTATAAGGAATACCAGTATTAAGCGTGGCACTCACTTTATGTAGAAAGATGAAAACATCTTAATAGGTAAGCAGCCAAATATTAACTAAAAGTCAAAGAAGCTAGGGTGTCTAAGACGGAGTTTTCTAAGAAGCTAGGCAGCAAATCACAAGGGAATTGGAACTGGGCCTCAAAATTCAATATATTTTTGTGCTGTTTGTAGAAAGTGATACCCACACTTTGACTTTATGCAGACCTCAATGTCCTAATGGCTGTAGTACCTGTCTTTCACAAGGACTTTGAATGTGCACATTGAAGCCAAGCAAAAGCCTGATAGTGGACTCTTCCCTACTCATTATGAGCTGTGTCAAAGTTACAAGACAACCAGGTAAATGAGATCCCAGCAGGATAATTACATTTTGCTACAAGGCAATGTTGCAACCATTATTTTGTTGAACTGCAGTCTCAGCAGTGACGGAGTCCAGGAGATCTGTGCAATCCTGTCATGTATCTGCTGCATTTCCTTTCCCATACCATTTAGTCTGTGTCAGATTGAAAAAAAAATCACTTGTAGTGGAGCCCAAAAACTTTTGCATATTGAACAGTGAATGTGTGTTGTCTGTGGGTTTTGGTCTTCTGCATGCTGACAAGCCTGCCACTAAATCAGCAGTACAGGATCAGGGCCTTTGCTATTAGAGTCATGCTGTACAATGTTGTGTCTCTTGCTGTGTTCAACAGGGCACCTTTGTTATGAGCACTCTTAGCCTTGTGCTTTTTAGATCCATCTCTTAGAACAGAAAAAACCCCAAACTCATAAATCACTGTTAGTAAAAACCAGGACAGTTTGCTCTGCATAGGCAGACTTGTGCAGAGTCTTGTGCATAATAGCATACACAAGCTGTCTCTGCCTTAATGGATCCTGTCAAGTTGCTCTCTATCATTCTTAGTATTATCATTCCCCAAGCAGTAATGGTAAAATACATTACAGTCTTAAAGGACACTTTTAATCCCTAAACTTTAGACTGTCTGTTCTTTAGACCGTCATATTCTTTAGTATTTAATTTTCAAAAGCACTAAACTAAATTAGGGATATAGATCCTATCTTCAGAAGTGATATAAGGCCCCTAAAATTTGAGGTAGTTAGGTGGGTTTTCCAAATCAGTGTTACCTTTGATGGTGTTGCAAACACAAATGTTTTAGGGAAAAGGGCTCCAAAGGTCAAGCTACCGATGTGGGAAATCTTGTAAAATGTGTGTGTGCATACACACATGTACACAGAGAGAGGGTTTTTTCTGAGACTACTACATCAGTATGGAAGCTGAGAGCCCAAGTGAGGTGCTGGGTATGAGTCGATGCTCAGGAAGACTGCAGGCGTTCACTGGAGAACATAAGTTCTGAAAATACCATGCTATTCTCCTGACCTCTTCACACAGGTGGTGGAAAGTAGCCACCAAACCATGGCGTATGGCAAAGCCAGCACTGATGACACAGTAGTCCAGTCTATCTTTATGTTGTTTAATTGCACAATTTTTTTCATGCCTAGTACATGAGGGACTCAACAGGATGGCTCTGTGCCCAGTAGTCAGTGCTGTCTCCTGCAGAATGTGTATGAAAAATCCCTACTGACGTATAACACTGCCTGGAAAAGAGACAGAAAAGTAGGCATCCTTGAGCTCCCTTCTTACCCCTGTAAGGACAAAGCAAAACCTACTTCCTCTTCACCTGTAGCAGGAAAAAAAAGAGCACAATTATGATATTTTTGCAATGTTTCTGTTGCTTAAAGAAATAGTAAGTAGCAGGTAAAGTGCTCTTTCCCTTGGGGACCAATTACTTTGGGGAATTATATATACTAACATTGGCAAAAGTCTCTCAAATAATAACTACTGTGATCAAAATGTTAGTGTAAGCCCAAATACCAGAGAGTGAAAACGAGGCCAACAGCTGCATGCAGTAAAAAGAAGAATGTGCTTCTGCTCAGGGAGTATTAGTGGCTCCACTGACACACCTGCTGCTTGGTAGGACTTGTTCCCTGTCAATGACCACTGAGAAGGCTTGTGATTATTTGCATTTTTCAGTTCTAGTTTGTAGCTGAACCTCTGAGCAGCAGTACTGCCTGCCACTCTCTCTGGGTTTGAAATCATCACCTTTGATAGCCTATTGTACTCCCAGCCTTATTTATTGTGAGGGATGCACACAACCCTTGGTGTGCAGGTTCAGAAGATGAACTCTGCCAGTGCAACATCAATCCCTATTAACAAGAAACAATGCCTGTTAAACGCAGGCAAAGTTGCTAAGCAAAGGAAGCTAGTATTGACTTAAACAGACAAGGTGCGACTGTGTGTGTAACAGTGTGAGTGTATTGTTAAAGCCCTGGATAGGCTAAAAATTGAATTCTAACTTTACTAAAAAAAAAAAAAAAAAAAAAAAAAAAAAGCATTTTGCAAAATGATTTTGTTTTGGGATGCAAAATTTCCCTCAACTTACCTGCAGAGAAAGATGGGTACAAAGAGCATCCGTGGAGGACCAGACTTACTCTAACATTGCTTCATGCACTTAGGTACAAGTAGCATCTCATTCTTTTCTCTTATGTGAAACCTGAGCTGTGGTGATAGATTGGGGTTCTAGACCTACCTCACCCCTGGGTAAACTTGAATCCATAGCTTCTTCTTCCCAGAAGGGAAGCTCTGAAGTTGAAAAATTAAATGAAAGTGAAGAGAACACCTGGCTTTTGAAGCAACACCATTATCTTGCCAGAAGAGCAGTCCTATGATGAGGAGGGCCTATCCAGGAAGCCCTGGCCTGTTCAGGCATTGTTTATTTGGCAGTTTCTGATGTAGGAAGAATCCCGGAGCTAGGGTCAGTATCTATTTTCTTCCAGTGTCAAAAAGTGTAATGTGTTCTCACTGGTGACAAATATGTCTGTCTCATGTTTTGCTAACCTGCCAGGGCCAGCACAGCTGAATGAGGTATGTCAAATTCTTCGTGGTGCATCGTTTGCAGAAGTGTTTACTAGGCCAGATCAGCTGTGTTTGTCTGACAGCAGCTTTTGTGCAGATACAGGATATAACCAGTACCCTAATTTGGTTCTGACTTTCATTAATGCAGCTGGATGGGGAGGAAAGGTCTGGTTTAACTCTCATGTCCCAGATTCAGTTGGCAGGTATGAGGACACATCTTATTTGCAGGCTGAGCAATTTGAGTCTGGAAATCTCTAACGCACGAAGCATAAATTCCAAGAATTGTTTTTTACAGCCACTTTTCAAATTAGAGCTGTATGTTGGTGTTTACATTGAAAGTTTCCCCCTGGGGTTTTAGCTGTAATAGCATTTGCTGGCTGATTTTTCCCCCATCTGTAGGCTGAGATTAATGTGCTATTATGTCACATTTTTCAAATGAATTGATTTAGCAGTTTAGCATAAAACACTGAAGTTTATCTTCCCTCATTAATCACACTCATCTGCCATTGCCCTCCTAAACATGGTCCTACACAATGTATACGAGGAGAGCCAGCTGGGCTGATTGTGCAGTTTGCTAGAGCAGAGCACAAGTGCTACAAGAGGTGCATTCTGTGAGTAATATCCCAAGCTGACAAATTCACATTGCACAGTCTCTTTCTTCATCTCTTCTAACATCACCCCTTGACACTAAGCCTGTTGTTGAGAAAACACAGCTCATGTCTTGGGCAAAAGCTAGAGATAAACTTGAGTTTGAATCCTAAGGTATCAGGTTAGACTTCTGTGCTATTCTATGGGCAACCTAGTAGGAACTGCAGAATATGGCATGAAGGATCATCTTGTATGTCTCTCCTCTTCTGGTGGGCAGCAGCTGGGCAGAGTGGTCAGAACCGGATAGGAATGTAAGGTAAATGTAATACACATCTTGTAAACTGGGATGGTGTCATGACTCCAAGTGACTTTTGGAATAGTGCCATTATATGCTACATCTTCTGCCAAACTGCTGTTAAATTGATAATTTTATCTACAATTAGAAAACCTCTGATTTTGTTCTTCCAAACCAGTATCATTTCTAGAGGATTAATTACCAGGAATTTTCTGAGTAATTCCTGATATTTAATACAAACAACAGCGTTAATAATAGTTTTACCCCTTCAGGATTTTGTTATTGAACTGATATAGGGGGGTTTTAAAGTTGTTTGTTTTTTTTTTTTTTAATTGGGATTTTAATGTATCCTGGAAGCTATTTGTAACTGACCATGTAATGCTGTTTTAAAAACAATACATAGAGTAAGTTGCTGTATAACTTGAAATGAACAGGACTTTCATTCAGTCCTTTTTGGGTAAAACCAGCTTTTATACCCTAGCTAGCATGGCATCTGTACTACTACATATATATTATATTACTGCTGAAATAAATTACAGAAGTTATCTGGAGTCATATATAATCAATAGATACAATAATTTGACTTTCCCGTTCATGAAAATAACAATGCTCACTTTTTAGAAGTGTGGTACTCATCCTATTTCACACTGGCTGGGTGATAGATGAGATGATATAATCTAATACAGTAATGCTTCCTGTCATAACTGGTTTTAGCAAAATAAAATTATCCATTCCAAATAGAAAGATTATATAATTACAGTAAAGACTGTAATCACTGGAAGTCCTTCATGTATTCAAGTATAGAGACCAGGATTAAATGAAGTGAGCAGGATTTTGTCCAAAAGGGATTTGTGGACTAGGGTTATTTATTTAGTACCCAAAATTCAATAACCATTCTATAAGAATAGAGCAAAGTGTGCATCTTTTCCCAGATCCATTAAAATCTGAAGTCTGAGTCCTGGAGACACTTTGTAGGTAGCGTGGAATGTCATGAGACCTGATCCTCTATTTATAAAGTCATCATGTCTTCAGTTTGTGTAAGCTGAGGATCATGCTCAAAAGATTTAGTCATGAGAACAGATGTTTCCAGGGTAAAGGTGTCTAAACAAGATAAACTTTAGACTTTTAGACTCCGTAGCTCTGTATATGGAACATCTTCATATCTTGGCAATACACTTTTTTGTTTGTAGTGCGGTGCACCTGTGTTAATATCAAAGAGCCTTATGGAGGAATTATGGGAACCCAGTGCAGCTCTTGCTCATGGTGACAAAAGGTTCAGGCTAACATTAGAGAAAAAAAATCAAGACACACAAAATCAGGTGCAGGACGGGGTTTGGAGGGTTTAGTTTTTTTCATGTACCTGGAAGAACAAAAGGCTATGCAGAGGCATGTCTATTAGCCAAGCAGTTTTCCTTTTTGCCATCCATGATTCCAGTCAGGAATTTGCTGATAGAAACAACATGCAATTTAGATGGGTGGTTGTTGGAGCTGTAACAGTAAGTTGTGTCTACCATAGGTTAGGCTTGTATTCCACTGGGCTCTCCAGGCTCCCCTATGGGTCGCAGGGCTGCCCAGATTTTTTCTGATGGTGTGGCCACATTCTGTGTCTCTCCTGAGCCCTGCGGCAGAATGAGGTTGCTTCTGTAGTTGTGTCTGAGGCAGGGAAATTCTCCTGTAACCAGAAGTGGGGCTTTTACAGACTATTTTATGGCACCCATAAAAGCATATAATGAAAATGAGGCTTTAGTACTCTTTAAAATGGCTGACTCCAGCCGCTTCTGAATTGATGTTTTCTCTCTGATAATGTGTCATGGCTTCCTAGGAATCCTAAACTGCACCTAAATTTGCACCAAGTCATGCACTAAGTTGATTCTGAAGCTAGGTATCCTGATTCTTCGCTTCTTCTGAAATTCAACCGATACCATTGCAGCAAAGCAAAGAAGCTACCCAAACACTCTCCTTTTCTGAGGTTCTGTTCATTGTCAGGTTTACGAGCCATTAGCAGTACTAAAAGCCTGTAAAGGGCTTTCTGTTCCAGTAGACTTGGTACACAGTTGTTATGTTCAGGTTCTTCTGTAATGAACATATACAAATTTTGAATCGATATACCCCACTGTTTCATCTGTTCTTACTGGGTAGGCAAATCCTGGGATGTGGCTGAAGCTTATTGCAAAACTCTCATGAATTCATGAGGAGCAGGATCTGTCCCTGTGCATGCTTACCTTTTTTCCTTTCCTCAAAACTGTAATTAACTGATAAGTGACACAAGCTCTGTGTGATGCTTGGAGGCTTACAGGGCACCTGGAGCTTTGCAAGGCTTGCATGCCTTGTGTGTATTATGTTATACTACATGTAACAGGCATTGCACATATGTAACACATACAACATTCAGCTGCTTTCCAAAGAACCTCTTGTTCACAAGACTACCAGTGGAAGAGTCAAATCATCATTTGTGCTGAGATGAACCCCACTGGCTGAAGTGAGAGGTTCCAGAAGCTCAGTTAATACTCAAAAATTGGCCCAATGATACAAGTTTAGGAATGAGCCAGCAAGTTGGATTCACATAGAATCAGTTTTATTGCCAGGTAAGAAATTCATATTAATATAGTGAATACATATGTTTACAAATAAACATTCTTAAAAAACAAACAAACATTTTATTGTAGGAAGTATTATTGGTATCATAAACTCTGTAGTTAACAAGTATTAACACGGGTTTACTTACAGAACATACAGTTACTAAAATATTTCCACATAAAATATGCTCAAGTTACACGAAACCTGTGTGAATTAGAGTGCAGCTGCAATGTGTATCTAAAGCGTATGGATTAACAGCAACATTCCATAAAGGGTCAAATTAAGTCAGCCAGTTGTGAAGGCAATAAAGATTAAAGGAATAAAAGATAGTGGAGAATCTGGGTTGTGTGCAAAATGTTTGTCCCGTGGGCTTTGTCCACTTCTGATAGTCATAGAACATGTGATCATATAATTTAGCAGCACACTTATGGAGAGATGCCAGTGCTCTCAGAATGCAAATCAACCTCAATATAGCTAAAAAAATGGTCTCTCCATTTTACCAGATTTCAAATTCTTAGCCCTTGCATCCTTGATTAAGAAGCAGCACTGCCAGTCAGTTGAGTACAGTAAGAAATGCCACTTCCAATTCTTCTTACAACATAGCAGTTCTCACTCCTCCCTGCATACTCTTCCAAAACTAATCTCCAGAAGAACTGACAGCTGGTGAGAACGCAACTGTAGTAAGATAGCTAGTTAGGATTTAGCTGAACGACTTGTTTTGGGGGAAGGGCAGGAATTTAAGTGAAAGACTGAGTGTGTTGCCTGCCATCAGGCTCTTGCAGCACCACCATCCCATCCCAACTCTGTTTATATCTTTGTGGATGTGCTGAAGCCTTTACAGGCCCAGGACTGTGAGTCTACTACCAGTGCCCGTTTCAAGAGTGTTTTTACTCATATGAACAAGGCATCCTGCTCATCAGAACCACAGTCAAGACCACGAGCCCAATTGTTTGTTTAGTTTAAACCCAGATCTCTGACGTTTGAGGCTAGTCTATTAGCCTCTTCCACCAAATAGTCCACCAAGAGGGAATGCCACTATAGAAAGCCAAACGATAGAGACAGTATACCATATAACATTTAGTTGAGCTACGAAGAGCTACCATGGCTAAAGCAAGTACAAAATGAGAGACTAGAGGGAAAAGTTAAATTGGGAAAATGGAGGGGCTAACTAAATAGTCTTGACTGTGCAACCACTGCATGGAGATGTCGTCCAGTATCCCTTTGGGACAAACAGAGGAGGCTGAGCAGGGCAGAACCCTTGTCATCCTTAGCAAACATGAGGAAATAGCTTGAAGGAACAGAGGGGTCACTTTGAGAAACAAGACTGTCATTGAACAATAGTAATACAGTAAAGGCACCACCCACGCTTAATTTCAGTCTGAAGCAGTTGAAGATAGGCAAAACATTTAGGTAAAGAAAAAGTCCTGACAGTCTGCAAAGTAAGAATTGTTACCATCTGCCCGAAAACAGGAGGACTGAGAGGGAATATTCTGATGCCCTTATTCCCTCAGCAGCTTTCTGTGTCATGATATGTCTCTTCTTGTTTTGGAGGTTCCCAAAAATTTCAAATCAAACGAAGTAAACTGAAATAAAATCTTCTGCTGTTTGTTATCATCCTGCAGGATTCTCTACCAGCCAGAAAGGTCCCATAAGCTTAATTGTAACAGTCTTCATAAATTCCTTGTGAAAGAGTCTTTGTCCCTTATTGTATATATATTTTTTGCGCTTTCTATAGGATGGTGTGAAAGTACAATAATAGATGTTAGGGGTTGTACCAAGATGCTGGCTCTTGGCTTTTCACAGGTCTAGTGATTATTAATAGGTTTTATACAAAATTCCTCTCTGAAATATTATATTACAGTATATTGTTCTCTCTTCCTCTGTCTCAAGGCAGGAACATAGTGTAAATGTTTAAGCAGACATAAAGTTTCTCTAGATTGTGCTACTTCTCATCATGGATTTTAGTTTCAAGTAAAAAAATTTAGTCACAAGGGTTTGTGTTCCATTGTGAAATACAAATGGAGTTTATAATTCAACCTTCAGTGTGTATTGCTGAATGGTATTAACCCACTCTTCGGCCTACAGTTGGCTGGATACCAAGAGTGTCGAGGTGGAAGTTCCTTCCTTCCTTCTGTTTCCTTTTTTTTTATTATTATTTTATATTTTTATATTTATTTTTTGCCTTTCAGTTGAGTGTTTGTGTTGTGTGTGTATTTGTGTATTTGTGTATGGTTTTTAAAGGATTTCATTAAAAAAAAAAAAAAGAAAAGGAAAACAAACTCAAACAGTTACTTCTGTCTTGCTGTTAGTTATGAAGTATGGCTGTGGGCCCAAATAGTGCTGGCTCCGGGTTGTCAGTGGGTCGCTTAACGTTGGGTCTGCCATACCATGCTTCCCCTTGTTTGTGTATGCTTGCCGTCTAAGAGACTGGTCATTGGGATCCCAGGTCTTGTAGTGGGAATTATAACCTAATGGGTGTGTGTGGATCTTTGCGATTTTGGATTTCTGCCCGTTCTGTTTGGTTAGGCCACTGTCAATCGTGTAAGCTCTGTCTTCATCTAGGCGCACTGGATGGAGTGGCAGGCTCCCCTTGGCAGCCAGTTCTGCAAGGTGTCGGCGTTTGGTGTAGAAGTCATCGTTGACTTTGTCAGCTATTTGGATTTTAAAGGGGGAGGGGACAAAAAAATCAGTTGGACACAAGAAAAATGTTACACAGTTTATAGTATGTCATGCACAGTTACATCTGTCGTCCAGATACTGTTACAGGTACATCAGTAGGAGAAATCCATGCCACCTCGCACTCCTTATTTTCTCTCTGTAGAATATTTTTGGATGCCATTATGCTAGGCTTTTCATATATGCAGACAAAAACCTGTTGCTCTTTAACAAAAGACTGTTCCTGCCCCAAATGACTCAGGTTATGCTGATATTTACATTATGGGGATAGGTCCTATGAATCTTATCGCTGCTCATCTGATGTAGCATGGGAAGTTTAGGAAGTGTTCAGAAGCATACAGACATTACTGAAAATACAGAGACATCTTGGGATGCCTGGCTGCACATCCCTTTAAATGAAAAGTGTCATGTGGGTGTTAAACCAAGGCAGTTGTGAGGTCCAATGATGGACCTGTTTCAGTTGAATAGTGCCTTACAGAAAAATGAAGAATGGCATCTGCTCTTCTAAATGGTTGGAAGTTCACTAATGCTTTATGGGGCTGAAAATACTTTGGGTTGTTGAAGGTTAGATATTTACCCTATTTAACCCTATTTTCCAGACAATGAAAATCCTAAATTCCAGGTTCTGACATCATTTTCTGGGGCCAGTGCCAGTAAGAAATACAGCAATAGTCCTGCCAAAAAATACTGCATTGCAGTTCTCAGATTAGGGTTTTGCCCTCTGTGATTTCCTGGACAAGTGTCTTCCAGTGCATGCTTTTGCTCAAGTTTGATTGTTGCTATTGCTGCCATTTATTTGGCCTTGCTTAAACGTATGAACCGTGCTCAGGAAGCTAAAGGCATTCTGCAGCACTTCAGCAATTCATTTAAATTTTGAGACTGAGTATCAGGGATTTAAGGGGAGCTTAAATGAATTTCATTTTTTATGATCTTGAATTTTACGTAAAGAGGTTTTATTTACCCCCTTCAAAAATCTAGATTTTGATTTAAGATAGTGCCAAATATGTAGATCAACTAACACAGTGGTGTGTTAATCAGCAGTGCTGTGCTTTGAATATATGATTGTGTCGGCCTGTATTTGACTTTTGCTGTGCCCTGGCTAGTTCCATCCATTTTCCTTGAAGATATGTCATGTAAGACTTCTCTGCAAAAGTCTTGTACATGTACATGTCAGCTCCTCTTGCCTTCATGATGAGTAGGTTTTTAATTCCCTACACTGTTTTTGTTTATTTCCCCTCTTTTTCTCTCTCCCCAGTACTGCTAGGAGGCTTTTGTTGCACTCTGAATTTTCTCCTTCTCTCTAGTTCTGAACTGGATCTTTATTCAAGGCAGTGAAATTCCCATAAGCACCACATTAATCTTCAAGATCAGGGTTCAGTTCTGCATCCCCTTTGTCCTGGCCCCTCAGGAACATTACCAAAAGCAGTTACTGTTTATCATCTCATAACATTTTTTGTATAATAATAGTGTGACTGGACTTTGCTCTTAAATCCTTAATTTTGACATTAAAGGGGTGTTTTTCCTCAATGAACTGAAATTGCTTGTCTGTGCTGTAAAAGTAGGCTTTGTATGTTTTACCCATCTCCATCTGCCTCATTTTTTAATCGATAAGTTAATGCTTTTCTATAGCATACAGATGTCTTCTGTTTTAAACAAATCACAGAATGTAGATAATGGCCTATTCTAATTTCAGTCTAGGATGTGGACTTGCAATTGATGATAGACCTGTAATCTGTTACAAAGAGAACCTACTAAATTCTGCTTTGATTTTGGGGTGAGTTGTTTCATTTAGAGATCTGTAATCTGAATAATCAAGTTCTACCTGTTTCTCCTTGGAAGAGCTTTCTCCAGTTCTAAATGTGGCTTGTCCTTTTAATTTGTTAATATTTGCTAAATGCCACAAAACAGTATTATATACAAGTTGAATAAAAACAGGAGGGAAATGCAGTCTGTATTGCTAATTTCTCATTAATCTGTTATCAATAATTGAGAAAAACAGTTGCAGAAAAGACATTGTGAATATCCACACAAGTATTTATTTGTATAAATTTTTACATCAAAGGAACTGCACGTCAACTGGTTAGGGGAGCGAGCTTCTATACATTATGACTTAGGCCTTGTCTATATACAAAAAGTCACACTAGCTTATGTAATTTAAATTTAGCGTAGTTAATTATGTCCAGCTCCTAATATAGATATATTTGTCTGCCTATTTCACATTTAAATGGGTTTAATTTGCATAGAAAAATTAAAAACTAAGCTAAACTCATGTAAGAATAGAGGAAAATTCTACGTTTGTACTTTTAATCTCATCTTAGTTAAGCTGCAGCAATTTGCCTTACATAACCAAGATATTTGATGATCAATTGCAATGTAAATGATGACTTCGGTTTAGATAAGTAACACTGGTGATGCAGTTATGTAAACAATGACTAAAGATTGTAGATATTTGCATTGCTTGATTTTTCATGCCATTTTTCTTGTTTGTATGGCTAACTGAAAAGGCCACAATAAGCTGAAGCTACTTCCTTAGTTTCTTTTTATTTTTTCTTGCTTGCACCTTTTCCCACTGCCAGCAATGGTCCTGGATCTCTGAATTTTGTCAGACATTAGATATGTTACTCAGATCTCCAAACACATCAAGATTAATATCCTCACAGAAGAGCAAATTGCATTACTGTTGCATATAAACAACAACCTGACTGTAAAAACTAAGCAAGGAAGAAATCAGCCTCACAAGGACTGTGCCTATGACACATCTGTGAGATTGATTTTGCTCTTGTATATGCCACACTGTACGTAAAATTTTCAACTCTTTTTGTTTTTTATGGAAGATCATACAGTAAGTGAAATTATTATTTCTGTAAATATAGTTACATTAAAGTTGCTTTAACTAATTTAGTCCATAGTCCCTTTCTAGGGACTTCTCAACTGTTGTCTGGAAACTGGGCTTGAAGACAACAAACCAGGCTTTGATCCATAAATCCTCTTCAGCAAAGTCAAGCAGAAAGCTGGCAAATGTGTGATTGCATGTGTTTTGTGTGGCAGAGACAGTGTTGGAGAGCTGCTGTTTGTATTTGTCCTGTTCAAATAACGATTTGCAAGGTTTTGCATGAGAATTTCTTACGTATGCCGAGGAGTTAAATGCTAACAGTGAAAGCCAGCCTATTTATCTAATGTTTTACTGTCTTTAAAATGGTCTTCTTTCGGCATGCACGTGCAGGCTTACACATAGGCACGTGACCCAGAACTGGGTGGAAGAAAACACTGTTGTAGCAAATACATAGCAAAAAAGCATTGATAAAACCAAATTGTTCTAGTGTTCAAATGGGCTTTTGGCAAGTTTTGAAGCAGTGCTCATTCTTGCATACTGACTAGATTATAGGTTTTATAATACCAGTGTGCTTGCCCCAGTGTGAGTTACCTGATGCTTGTGTAGTGCAGAAACAAGTTTTTTTACTTCTGGTTTTCAAAGCAGAAAGACTCAGACGACTAATATTGAGCATGGTTTTGTAACAAATGTTTTATCAAGAAAAGCATATTTATAGTATCCTGATGCCAACTACTTTAAAAATCAACTGTGAATCTCAGGAAGTTCATTTCTCTTCTTAACCAGCCCCTATAAATATTTTGTGGACTTTAAACATGCAAAGAGACGTTTTGGAGTCACAGAATGGATTTATTGTGTGACCTTGGGCACATGACTCAACTTTCTTCTGCCTTGGTTTCACACTGTTAACACATTGGAGGAGGTAGTTAAGTGTTATGAAGATTAATTGCTGTTTGTAGAGTATACTGAGTTTTCAGACAAACGGTGCTATAGAAGTGCCTTTTGCATTGGCCTCTGTATATAGATCAGTAAATAGGATTTAAAGATATTACTGTCATGTTTGCAGAAGGAGTAAAGAATTAGAATTACAAAATTGCCAAATTAACAATAGTAGAAGAAGGGCTTTAATTTTGCATGCTATTCTTTGTGTTCCCTCCCTCCAGTCTTGGCAACTAATTATACAAATGTTCTCAGTTTCAATATTTTTGTAAAGTTTTTACTCCTTTAAGGTAATGCACCCACAAATTTAGTTACTGTTGTAGCTGTTCATCTGGAAAAAGTGTTGAAATATGAATTTTTTCCAACCTAGAGCGTGTGCCTGGGAGGGGGGACAGCTTGGGCTTTTGTTCCTGCTGTGCATGAAATGAGTAACTGAAAAAAAAATAGAAGCAGTATAAGGATCAAAAGCAAAACTCTCCCTCCCAGCTGAGTGCCTTAAATATTAAGCTGAAGACATGCTTTCTCTTCTTTTGTCTTTCTAGACTAATAAATCTTGAAATTTCTTCTTCTCCACAGCTCAAGTCCATCAGGATGTGAATCTGGGAGGGGACCATCCTAGCAGAAGGTGGGATGCACCTTGCTGGGTAGGGAATGTAGATTTAAATCATGCTCGGAGCAGTTATACAACCATGAGCCTATCATCTAGACAGTGGGTCACTCCACTTCTCACTCTTATCTGAATCCAACAATGCCTTAAAGTCACCGTAACTGTTATTTCGTTTTGATCTTGACTTTGCTAGTATTGATGTCAAACATCTCAGATTGGGACCCTTGCCTTAATCCTTGAATTTTGATTTTGAAAGGAGTTGGCTACCAAGCTGCTTGGGATAGCAAGGTCATGGGAATGCGTAGGAAAATGCGAGGTGGCCAGAAAGGGAGGGGCTTTTGATGGTATGTTTTGATTCAAGTTTCTCCATTCTGCCTAAATTTGTCACTAACAAAAATAAGCTTTGTTCTTTTGCTGATTGTTGATTGGCCGTGACCAAACTTGGAAGTTTCACATATTTCTTCATAATCCACAGTTATATAACAGAAGTATGTAAACCAGTGAGTCACTTATAGACTAAATACCATGGATGAAAACATGTTTTCTTGAAAATCAGTGGCAAAAATCCTGTGGTTGTAATAGGGCCAGGATTTCTCAGTGCGCTATTAGTGTATGTTTTCTGTGCTGAGAGGTGGCCCTAAAGCTATGTAATAGTGTTCTGCTCCTTAAGTAGTCTTCAAGGTGGCTGTGTAACCACTTTTGGCACAAAGAGTTGTGTGAACATGCATTAACATTGTGTAATGTTTTGGGGTTTTTTTGTAAAATATTGCAGTTGCAAGCACTTCTGTGTAGAAAGTACAGCTAAATAAGGAGGTATTGGGTAATTCTGAAGCAGTGATTTTTTGCTCTTTTCCTCAGTGACAATCCACTTATCTTTGTGGGTCCATAAAATAGCTCTGAGTTTTTGCACCACTTCTTACAGCTATGGGAGAAGTGTAGAATCCTGAAAGGCAATTATGTCCTACAGCTTTTGTGAAAGTAGGCACCTAGGAGTGGGAAGGAACCTCTGAAGTGAGAGAGGAGAATCCACAAAGGAGTGAGCCCTTATAAAAGCTCTAAAGATATTAAAAAAAACCCAAACCCTTCAGTGGGCGCTTGCAGTCACAGTGTCAGAAGATACAAAAATATATAGGGAACCCTGTTTCTCAGTAGATGTTTCACAGAATTGTTTGTTATCTGAACATATTTTAAGAACTACTTTGTGAAATGCAGAGCTTTATTCTAGCCACAAAGAAACTGCATTTCAAATTTAGGGCTAGAGATACAGAAAGCAAGCCAATGGAAAGTGCTTGGGGACAGGATAGCAATGAAATTACTACAATGACACACCAGATAACAGCTAAGCTACACTAACTGCTTATTTGTAGATGTTTTCTGTGTAACAGTAAAGCTATCCCTATGTAATATTTAACAGTTTATAACAGGGCTTTGCTTCTACAGCCATGACTTTGCTGAGACATTAGTGTAGTTACCTGAAGCTATGGGAACATTACATTTCTCTAAGTAATGAAAGTGAAAACTCAAGGAAAGACAAAGGGGTAATGAATCCTGGCTCAATGACAGCACAAGAATTTTACCCAGGGGAATACTAGGATGCTGCCTTTGGTGGTGCTGTTGTTGATCCTGTCTGAATGTGTGATTGCTTATTCATTTGCTTTTCTAAGCTGTCATCTAAGACAATATGTTCAAAGGCTTCCAAGATATAAGCCAACTTTAAGTGAGAGTTTTTGTGGGAGTTCATCTGAAAATCAAAGGATTATCATTTCTACTCTAGCACAAGTTTTTTCATGGTGGGGAAAAAACTAACATCGACTGAGTTGAGATTTCCTGTAACATATGAATTTGATCCAAGAAATTCACTGAAAAGTGTGTTCCATCCAGTAAAACAAACAACTACTGATGTGTCTTTTGAAGGAAGGGGTTCACCAGGCATCATGGAGCAAAGAATTTCCTTTGCATAACATGGAGTCTACCTGAATGCAGAATACAGCTAGATGTTCAGGTAGACACAATTCTGTTCATAAAATGCCAGCAGTGGGTAGAATGATATGATAGATCTGTATATGGCCAAGAGGAAGGAATGCAGCTACTTCATGGTTGGTCACGAGCTATTCTGATCTCATGGGCACTGGAGTGGCTGTGTATAAGGTGGGGCAATTTTAAACCATACTAAATTCTAAGAAAGGATGAGAGCCATTTAAAATCTTTTTTCCATCCTTCCTTCTCCATTCTTGTATTGAGTTTTGAGTATGCAGAATTCAGCCTGTGGACTGCAATGTATTGTTTTCTGTCCTAAATATTTGCCTTTCTTCCCAAAAAGTTCTAACACCAGTTTGCCTTTAAGATAGTCTGAAAAGGAAGATAATATTTTACATCTGTGGATTCTTTCCATTTTTTGTATTCCCTATTACTGATAGAGGTAAAGGAAAATACATAATGGATAGAAACATCCATAAATGACTTTCATAATTTTGGTAGAACCTACTTTTTGTGGCTCTGTGTTATTCTTCTTCTGGTCCCCTTTACCACTTTATCTATTTACTCATTTCTTATAGTGATCTGGAGAGAGATCAGGCATGAAAAGACCTATCATATCAACTTTTTATTCTGCAGACATTGTCTGAAAGGAGCTTGTCCACCTCCAGACACAAGACTGCATTTTTTCCCCCAGTGAAATAAAATTCGACTTTCATGATATGAGACATGATGAAACATAAACATGTAGGCCCAAACATTTATCTTCTGTCGATTACTTTCATGACAGTTTCTGAAAGGCTGAAGAGGCCAGAATATTTCTGGGTTTTGAAACACATTAGGAATGGTTTAGAATAGGAATGTAATTAGACTTGGTAAGTACAGCCTCCAGTCTCAGCAATGTTCTCTTTATCCAATA